>NC_067401.1:473496448-473553948 GCF_016432865.1 Antechinus flavipes | reverse complement strand
TTGTTCTCCTTAGTCCCATCTCTCTCTCTTAAGTACCTTTGGGACTGTGATGTTAGAGTTCAAGTATGGTATTTCCACTTTCCTTGATGTTGAGTAGAGTTTGTAATAAAAATCTCTTCTGATCTTTTCTTTCTTTCCCTATTTTGTTGTCCTTCTTCCAGCTTAATCTTAAGTACATTCAGAATTATTCTGCTAAGTTTACTTTTTTAGCTCTCTCACCAACTTTTTTTTTTTTTTTTTTTTACCCTTCAGCACTTATCTCTGTTTTGTGAATCAATACTTTTCCTATATTGGGGGTTAAGTGACTTGCCCAGGGTCACACAGCCAGGAAGTGTTAAGTGTCTGAAGTCACATTTGAACTCAGGTCCTCCTGATTTCAGGGCTGGTGCAGTTGGCCACTGCACCGACTAGCTGCCCCGAATCAAAACTTCTGATAAACTACCATCATTCTTCTCTGTAAGATAAAACAAATGAATTTGTGTTCAAAATGATATTGTCCCTGGCAACCGTATTGCCACTGGGTGAATGTGCCAAGCAACTAGAATGCTTTGGGGGCTTTTTTAGTTTCCCATGATTTATAGTGCTTGAATTCTAATCAATCAGGTATTGCTATTAAGTGCCTGTTATACTCTAGTCAGTTAAAATCAACATTCATTAAGCACCTACTAAGTGCCAGGCAATGTGCTAAGCCCTCTATTAGGTGCTGGGGATACAAGCCTTTTATTAAGTGCCAGGATATCCAGGTCTACCGAGATAATTAGGAGACCCCCCTCCCCCACCCTCCAGAAGTCTACAGAGCACGTACATCTTCACATATACACAAATGTACAAAGTAAAGGTTGGCAATTTTGGAAGCAGCAGCGGGGAACTGCGGACTCCTTGGAGTTTCCATTTCCTCCAATTAGATTGGGCCCAACGCTGTACGAGCCCAGCGGGACCCTGCTGGGCTCAGGCTCATGGTCAGGGTGCCGGGGCTCATTCCCTGCTTGGGCCGTCCGCAGGTCGGAGGATCAGATCAGATCTGAGAAATGGCCCTCTCGGGCAGCCACGGTCCTCCCCCCCTCCTCCGACACCTCCCAGGGCATGGAGCTGGGCGCCTCCTTGGGATTTCTCACTGTTTCCCCTTTGGGGCTCAGCTCCTCTTGCCAGAGACTGGCTGGGCTGGGACTGGCTTATCTAAGGGCCCTGAGTGTTGGAAGGGTGGATGTGGGACGAGGGCCCAGCTCTGTGACTAGTTGTGGTAGTTATGTCTGACTTTGTCTCATATACACACACACACACACGCACACACACACACATGACTGTGGGCTCTGAGAACCGTCTGGCTAGGAGTTCTGTAAAATGAGTCTAAGCCATTAAGCTCTGAAGTCCTTCTGAGTTAGGGTAACCCGAGGTTCATTTGGAGCCCGGCTGAGTCTGTCTGGAGACGGAAATGGAAGCTGAGAGTGGATGGGGGGAAGGACACATTTAACCAGCTCCAAAAGCCGGGCCTGCGTGTGACTGCGGAGATTATCCCCCCTTCCCAGCAGGAAGGAATCTTTCTCCCAGGATTCCCTTCTGGGAAGCGCAAATGTAATTCTATTCGTGTAGACGGGAAAGCCAGCTTCACGTATTCAATGGAAGAGTTGAGGCAATGGCACTTATTAAGCACCAATTGTATATGGCAGGCACTCTGTGAAGCAGCTGGAATACAGATCCTGCTCCTACTGCAAACCGCTATGTGTATACCAAATGTGGGCAGGACAAATGAGAGGGTTATATTCAAGGAAGACACCAAGATTAAAGACTTGGGAGGGCTTCTTGCAGAAAGTGGGGTTTGCTGGGCCCGAAGAACCTTGCTCTTGCTTCCATCCTCAGTCCCCCTTTCAGTCTCCAGGTCCTTATGAACCTGCTTCATAAGGTTCTGCTTTGACTCTTATTCTGCTCTGAATGTTCTCCAGATGAGCAGTGTCCTTCCTAAATTGTGGTGCTCACAAGCACCAGGCCAACTGGTTCCCGCTCTCTAGACCCTGTGCGGCCAAAGGTCACATTCCCAGGTTTGGTGTGTGATGGCGTACGCTCAGACATCAGACTTGTTAGAGCAAAGATCTAAATGAACCCATCCCTTCGAGGAAAGACTAAAAATAAGAACCAAATATGCTCTTATTAATTAAAAGAACTCCAAACTGATCAACTTAATAGGTTGATGCTAAAAAATAGGAAATGGATAGAGGGATGGACATTGACACAGATTATAACCCTTTCCTGAAGAAGTTTAAGTCAGTCATCACAACAAGGAAACGCACATGGGGCTGTTCTATGAGTACTTATATTTGGATAGAGACTACAAGTTGACAGTGTTCCGGGAGAATTGAACAGGATAAGGTGAACAGCCTGGAACTATTTTGTACATCAAGTATCTTACACTTTCTTTTTTCTACCAGACCTGAGATTTCATTCGTATAAGGAATGCCCAGTAAGAACCTAACTCTCCCGTTGTCCATCTGCTTCCATTTTTCAATTCCTAGTCTCCAAAGTGAAGTTATTAACTTAAGGGGTTAAGTGATTTGCTCAAAGTGGAACCCAACTCATCCTGGCTCTTTATCCCGGGGCCACCTATTACCAAACTACCAATTCATTGAGCATTGAGAAAATATCTTGACTTGTATGCAGAAGGCCATTCACAAGTACAGAGAGCTGCAGGAATGTCCCGCCTGCCCTGCCTGTGTGTTTGCTTTCTTCCAGGGTTCTGTGTGACTCTCCTAGCTCCTGGCTCATTCTCAGGCATCCGGCCTTACTAACTCAGGGGCTCCCAGTAAATCAGGAAATCTTGCTATGGGTTTAGATTCCGAAGTTGAACACTGGCTGATTGATAGTTTAATTAGCCCCATATCAGTGTCCCCTCCCCCGCCAGGGGCCCAGATAACTAAAAAGCAACTTAATTTTCCTTGGATAACATTCTTAGGAAGATGTTAGAGCAGATTCCCTCTGTCCCTTTTTTAAAGTCAGGAGCACAGCATATGCTATTGGGTAACTGGTCAGTGAGAAGCAGCCCCGTCTTGGGAGCTGGACTATGAACAGCTCTGGCAAAAGACATCAGAAAAGGAAATCACCTGATCAGGTCCAGCAGGGCGTCGGCCGAGCTCATGATAGGCTTCCCACTCTGGCCCGTGATCTCCTTCTGGGCTGCTCCACCAGGGTGGATGATGGAGACCATGACAATGCCCACAATGACGGCGACAAAGGTGGTCCAGAGGTAGTAGGCCACGGTGAGGATTCCCAAGCGACTGGAAGTCTTGGGGTCCAAGGATGCCAGGCCTGACATCAGACTGGGGGAGAAAGGACAGAGCATTGGAGTTGTTCACCAGTCACTCACTCACTCAACAAGCATTTATTGAGCACCGACTGTGTACTGAACATTTTACTGGGCATTGAGGCTACAAAGTCAAAAGTGACTTAGACATAGGCACCTTCTCATAAAGAATTTATATTCTGTTGGGGAAAATAAATGTGTCCATAAAAAGAATATACAAAATATACACAGAATTAACACCTGGAGACTGAAGTCCAGGGAAAAATCACACATAAAATAAGAGAGGCATTTTGAAGGAAATAAGGGATGCTAAGAGGCAGAGGTAAAGAGGAAATATGTTCTAGGTGTGAGGATCAGCCTGTGCAAAAGTATAGAGACAGGAGATAACATCTCTGAATATAAATCATAGAACTTTACAACATCAGCTCCTGAGAACCATTGAGAACCTAAAACCTTGACATGTTAGGACCTTAGAACCCAATACAGATAGAACATTCAATATTTAAAAGTTTACAGACACATAACCAATAGCATGCTGGAACCAAATCTTACCAGCTAGAGAGAGCCAATTGTTAAACTTTCAGTGTGGGTATTTACATCTTGGAAATTGGCAAATGCTATAAATCAGGGCTTGATTTATTGTTCTGTTGATTATCTAGACTTAAGAAAGTGAAGGAGAAAATCTTAGTAATTTGTTTAAGTACACATATGTGACCCACATATCTACATACACACATATGTGTTTATATATATAGATTTCTGGAAAACTAGTTGTCATTTACCAGCATGCCCTCATATGTAACCTTAGAATAATAATATAGAAGATTAGAACCATATGGAACTTTAGAACTGTAGAGTTACAGAACTTTAGGAACCCTAGAATTTGAATACCACAGAGCCATGCAACTTTATAGCCACCTGGAACATTAGAACTCTAGACTTTCAGAATCAGAGCTTTAGGAACTCTAGAACTTGAACACCAAAGAACCACTCTAGAGTCATACAACTGGATAGCCACATCGGGAATTAGAACCTTAGAACTTTAGAATCATAGAACCTTAAGATTTAGAACTATGGATTTAAAAACCTGATTATCTTAGAAAGAGAGATTCATGGGACTGAATAGAAACATGGAACTATGTTAGAATTTTGGAAGCTTAAAAATTCCAAACCAAAAAATCATAGAACCCTAAAATGGGTTCCATTTTAGTGGTGCCATTTTTATTTTGAGAATGGCAGAGCTGATGGGGACTTCAGAGAGCATTTTATTCAGTCTCTCCTTCATCCCTACCAAAGGCAAAAAGATATTTAATGGGGCACTCTGCTAATATCCTCCAGCTGCCAAGTGGAGGGACCTCTTGGTCTAACAAAGAGAAAGGCTTTCCAAGATGATCAGGGAATAAACCTGCATTATTTGTACCCATGTGGTACCTGGGAAGGAGCATGAAACCGAGGGGGCTCGAAGCCTAGGCTCAAGGGTTAGCTCTACCACTAAGAACCAACCGAAGCACTTGATGGTTTATTCACCATTTTCTCCACAACAATCCCATGTGGTACGGAATGGACCGCACTATTACCTCCATTCCATCACTACCTTTTCCTACGCTACCTTTGAGCTTTCATGCTCCAGGGCTCCAACCTCCTCCTCCTCCATCCAACTTTGGACCCCGGGACCCCAGGTTTCTGATTGGTGAGTACAACCTCACATATAACTTTAGAATAATGATATAGAAGATTAGAAACATAAACTCTTAGAACCATATGGAACCTTAGAACTTTAGAGTCACAAAACTTTAGGGACTCACTACCAATTATTGCCTTCTCTCTCTTCCCCACTTTACCCCATTTCTTACTCCAGCTCTGAGAACAACGATCAAACCAACAATACTAAAAGACACTTTCCTGGCTCCCCCTCCCCAGCACGTGCTGTCTTCTACAGAACGTGAGGTCCTTGAGAGTTTCCCCTTCAGCTTCCGGCTCCTGGTCAGACCACCACCAGGGCATCGTGATCAGTTTGGGGAGACGGTGCAGGAAGGAGAGTAAAAAAGTGGGGGAGGGGCTTTGGACAACCGCTGTCCTCTCTGTCAGAGTGGAGAGCGATGGCTTGGGAGCCGGGAATGACTTGCAGGAAGTGACTGTGGGCCCTTAAGCCACTTTGCCATTCTTATCGTTTCCTACTTTGTAACCTTGGACTAATGGCCCCAGAGCTGGGACTCCATGAGCCCACGGGCCTCCCCACATTTGGCTCCTGCCACTCTTGAAGAGAAAGAGTCTGTCCAGAAAGGTAACGAGCCTCCCATCGTTCCCGGTCTTCGAGCGGGGCTTGGGTGGACACACGGAAGCCGTGTCATGAGAGAATTCCTTTCTGGGATGGTTGCTCTTCTCTATCCCAGAGATGACAGACCACAACTTGTTGAACAAACACCCTACGGCCCTCGTGGGGAAGAGGGAACAGCCTGGTTCCATCCGGCCTCCGGACTGGGCCCCGTTCGGGCCGAGAGGTGGGTTCTTGTCTCTTGTGACCTCAGAGATATTTATTGATTTATATTGATAGATATTTACTATGAAAGCGACGTCGCCGGGAGTTGCAGATCTTGGGGGATCACTGTCCCCCAGGTTCTGGCTCCAGGGGAGCCCTTGCAGTTCCACCCCATCGCCCGCCCCTTCTGACTGTGGTCTGTGGTCTCCCTGAGCTCGCCCCACGCCATCATTATTGTTGGGTAGGGGCGCCACCCTGTGGCCGGCACAGATTTTCGCCACCTTCAGGTCCTTGGTGTACCTGGGCTACCCAGGGGAGGTGCTCTCCGGGAGAGCCATCCTGTTTCCCAGAATCCTCTGGGTGCTGCTCTTTCCTGGAGGTGGGGGCGGGGGACAGGGAGTAAGTCCTTGGATACCTGGCCTTGACCTCAGGCCTTTGGCGGAAGCTTCATAAGCACAGAAACAACCTGTCTAGAAGCCCTCGGCCTCAGGACATCCCCGGGGAACGGACTTTGAGGTCACCTGGTCCAACCACCATCTTTCAAAGAGGAGAAGAGTGAGCTGGGAGAGGAGGGAGCACAAGGCCCATTCCCGGTCCCTGGGGTCCAGCACTCTGCCCGCCGCCCCCACAGCCTCCCTCCCATCTAACTTCAGTCTTTGTGAGGGATTTGGGGCTAAAAGGAAGGAGTCACTCAGCCATTACCTGGGGAGGACAGATGCCCCCCCCTCCCAGCCAGACTCAGCCAAGGAAAAGCCCACCCTGGGAGAGCAAGCGAAGCAGGTTTGCTTCCCAACCCTATTTGTTACCGACGTGTCTCTCCTCCACTTTGGATTCCTTCTTCAAGATTCAGGGAAAGGCCTTCTCTGTGCAGGCCTTTGGGCTCGGGAGGGGAGGGGTCTCTCCCTAACTAGAACTCAGAGGCCCTCCAGTCCCTCCAGCTCCTTTTACAAGTAAGGAAACTGAGAGCCGGATCTCACAAGGGGGCAAACGCGCCCCCAAGTCCTCACTATGGTACATTGAGAAGAAAGATCATTGAATTTGCCGTCAAAGGATTGGGGTTCGAATCCCAGCTCTGCTGTTTACTATCAGGGTCCTTTCCTTTCTCCAGGCCACAGTCTCCTCATCTGGAAAATGAGCATGTTGGACTAAATGGTTTCTCGGGACCAGGCCGACTCTAAATCTATCCAAAAAAGAGGAAAAGGATCCGCACTGTTTATAGCAGCTCTTTGAACGATTGCGGAGGACGCAGATCTGATGGGTGTCCACCGACTGGGGAATGGCTGATCTAGTCACGGCCTATGAATGTTGGAATGCTGGGGCTGGGTTGTAAGAAATGATGAAGGGCGGCTGGGTGGCGCAGTGGCCAGAACACTGGCCTGGAGTTCAAACCTGGCCTCGGACACTTATTAGCTCAGACTCTGCGCAAGTTAATTCACCTGGCTTGCCTCAGTTTCTCTATGTGTAAAATGAGCTGGAAAAGGAAATGGCCAACCGCCCCAGGACTTTGCCAAGAAACCCCTAAATGAGATCCCGGAGAGCCGGGCGCCGCTGAGACAATGTTAACTACAACAAAAATGATGAAGGTGATGGGTCAGAAACACCTGGGAAGAGTCATATGAACTGAGGCAGAGTAAAGTGAGCAGAACCGAGAGCAATTTATACAAGGAAAACAAAGGGTACAGTCGAATGGCTTGGAGAGTTAAGGTCTCTGGTGAAGGAAAAGCCCGACCCTGGCTCCAGAGGCCCAACTCCTGACAGAAACTATGCGTTATCAGCAATATATAACAATGTTCTGAATCACTAATAGTTAAAGGACTGTGAATTAAAAGAGCACAGAGGCTTTACTGCAAACCCACCAACTTGTGGCAAAGTTGGGAAAGGGAAAAGGACAAAGGCTGGAGGAGTGTTCAGTAAAGTATGAGTTGGTCCGGCCGTTCTGGAAAGCAAGTTAGAACCATACCAAGGATTTCCAAAAATTTACCCAGTTGGGGTAGCTAGGTGGTGCAGTGGGTAGAGCACTAGCCCTGAAGTCAGGAGGACAGGAGTTCAAATGTGACCTCAGACACTTAACACTTCCTAGCTGTGTGACCCTGAGCAAGTCACTTAACCCCAATTGCCTCAGCAAAAAAAAAAAAAAAAAAGAAAATTAACCCAATGGTATCACTACCTATACCCCAAAGAAATCAAAGTACAAGGAAAAGCCTCCACATGCAAAAAAATTTACAGCAACTCTTTTCATCGTAACCCCAAGTGGTAAACTAATGTGGGGTTGTCCCCTTTTGAGGAACGTCTAAATCAATTATGGCATATGAACGTAATAGGATATCATGAATCATAGGAAATAATAGAGAAAATTGGGAAGATCTCGATGGATGGATGCGGAGTGAAATGAGCAGAACCAAGAGGAAAAAGTACCCAGCGACAGCAACGTTAGAGAGGAAAATGATATTGAAGCCTTTCAGAACTCTGAGCAACATCATGAAGATGAAAGCCGCCCTTCGTCTCCTGCCAAAGGAGGTGAAGAAACTGAAAATGCAGCAGAGAAATGTTTCAGATGTGGCCAATGTGGGAAATGTGTTTTGCCAACTCTGTTGCTGCATGTTGGGGATTTTATTTTGGGAGTTTATTTTGATTTTGGGGAGTTTGTTTTTATTTTGGGATTTGGGGAGTTTATTTTGATTTTTGGGAGTTTATTTTTATTTATAGGAGTTTATTTTGATTTGATCCATCAGGGGAGAAGAATAGAGGAAGGGCTGGATTTTTGAAAAGTGAAAACAACAAAGACTATTATTTTTAATGTCATTTATGGCCGTGCGGTGGTACTGATCAGAACTAAAGCTGCAACCCTGAGCCACACGGCCAAAAAAAAGTGAAAATACATCCCCGCACCTTGTCAGTATAAAAAGGAAATCGACATACTGCCTCGATGGCATAGGGCTGCTATCGATATCATTGTTGTTGGGAATGAATTAAAAATTATGTATTGTCCATATTAAGAACACAGGATTTAAAATAGACATCATTTGCGCTTTAAATTGTTGGATTGCTAAAACACATATGTAATAAAAGAAAGTCTTTTTTTTTTTAAAGCTCATTTCATCCCCCGTCTTGACCAAGGGCCTCCACGTTAAGTTATGCTCCAGAAATCTGAATCCCATTGAGATAGCATCTTTCTAAAGCAGCTGTTTGCTTTCCAAATCTGTCTTTCTTTTCTGAAGCCTTTGACTGCGATCCAGAGTTGTGATGAAATCCCCCCTGGGCCTCTTCGAGGCCTTACTTTAAGAGCCAGCATGGCTCAGGTGAAAGAACTCGAGGCCCAGCGCTGATGCTTCCCAGCTGGGTGATGTTGGACAAATCACTTTCCCTCATCTGCAACACGAGAGGCTTGGCTATGGTGTCGTCTGAGGTCCGCCATCCGAAGTCCGGTCCCTTCCGGCCCAGAATTTCATCATCGTCATAATTGTTGCTGTTCTTCGGTCACGTCTCTATGTCCCAATCTGGGGTTTTCTTGGCAAAGATACTGGAGCGCTTTGCCTATTTCGTTCTCCAGCTCGTTTTATAGATAAGGAAACCGAGGCAAGTTGCCCAAGGTCACACAGCGAGGACCTCAGGTCTAGCTGACACCGCACCGGCCGACTGCTCCCATCATCATGATACCCAAGACTTTTTAAGAGAAGCGAAGAGTGAGGGGTGTGATATCCTTCCCCCTCTCCATCTGAAGTGCTTCTTCTTAGGAAAGAGGTCTGCATAAAGGGGGAGTTCGAATCCCAGCTCTGCTGTTCACTGTCAGGGTCGTTCCATTTCTCCCAGCCACAGTCTCCACATAGGGATTGCTTGAAGAAACCAGGAGAAAACTGGGGGTTGAGGGAGAAGGAGGGTCCCAGAGGGCAGAGCATGGTAGCTGGGAAGGAGCGTTCTGAAGAAGCAAATTTAGACTCAGAAATGAGGAAAAGCCTCCTGTGCTAACTCAAAGTGACACGACCCTCCACGGCTGTATTTTTGTGTATATTGTGCAAATGGCCGTATATTGTGGCTCCACAAGCTATCGGGACAGGTCTTCCAGAAGGGAGCCGCTGCCTTGTTGGGTGACTTGCCTTTTCTGGGGACTAGCCCAGAGGTCTCTGAGATCCCTCCGAGCTCGGAAAATCAAGGATGCTCCATTTTTGAGCTTTTAAAATGTTTCCAACTCTTCACTAACGGCCTTGCCCGTGGCCCCGAAGCTCCTCAGTCCAAGCTTGCCAGCAACCAGATGGTGAGAGGGGTGCTCTGGCAGAGCTTTTCCGGGGGTGAAAGCGGCACCCCCAGTTGTGCCCTGCCTCGGGCCTTGGCAGATGTGGCTGCCCCGGGCCTGGACGGGGGCAATCCGTCCATCCCTGGGTTTCAGCCTTCCACCCTTAGGGTCCTGGAAATTAATCCCCGGAGAGGCTAATTGTCATCAGATTGCCCTGCTTCTGCTGGCCTTGGGAGGTGGCTGGCGGGGACGTTCATTCATCATATCATCTCTAATGCGATTATTCCCAGAGCAGACAAATGGAGATGGATCCAAGCGGGGACCAGAAATCCCTCCCATCATAATGGAATCACAGAATGTCTGAGATAAAAGGGGCCTCCGGGGCTAGGGCGCAGCAAATGATTAGGGCGCTCGAGGTTGCCTGGGAACAGAGGCCCCCAAAAGGAGGCTTCCCCGAAACTGGGAGAACTTGAGTCTCAACAATCCCTCCGGGAGGTGTTGCTGCTAGAATTGTTACCCCATTGTACAGATAAGGAAATCCAGGCTCAAAGAGGGATCAAAGGATGTTAAATTTGGAGCTTGAAGGGATAGAGGTCAACTTTCTCATTTACATATGGGAAACTGAGGCAGGCGCAGGTGAAGTACACGGCTAGAAAGTGTCTGATGTAAATTTGGACTCTCCCATGACTCCAGATCAGGCTCTTTAGCCATCTCACACCTGGAGGAAGTGTCTTGCCTTGGGGCAGACAGCTAGTGAGGGTGCCGGCTGGGAGGAGACTTCACTCTGTCCATGGCCCTGCTGCCTCTCAGCCTCCGAGCTGAAAAAACAGGAGAATATAGGGAAACTCCAAAACTGGGCAACTGGAGACTAACTGGACTTACTGGAAATTAGTGGCAGTTACTCCAAGTCCTGGCCAGGCTCCTCCCTAGCTTCCATTTTCTTAGGCCTTTCCGATCCTTGCCCCTGGTCCTCCCCCATGCTCCAATTTTCCTCTCCACTATCTCCAAGCATTCTGGTTCCTTCCGGGCTCCCCTTCAATCCCACGTTCTATGGGAAGCCTTTCTTATTCCCCATCCCCCTTCCCCTCTCCTCCCAGATGACTTTCCACTCAGTACGGGCCTTGGATGGACGGCCATGCTGTCTTCCCCATTTGAGGTGAGACTCAACTACTTAATAAATGTTTATTCATTGACTTCCCCGGCGACCTTAGCTTGCTTCCCAGGCATTCCCCATTTTGGACAGTCGGTTTTCTGGGGAAGGCGACGGAGGGAGGCGGGGGTGCAGCAGGAAGAGAAGGTCCAACCCAGGGATGGACGGATTGCCCCCATCCAGGCCCGGGCCAGCCACGTCTGGGGTTCTCTGGCCGTGGCAGTGGATGGAAGACGGGGGCGCCCCTCGTTCCCCCAGGATGGGCACGAAGCCTCAGGTGGGGGATAGAGAGGAGAGCAGGAAGCGGGTCTCCTCTGGCATGCTGTTCTCCCCCAGAAGCCATCTGGATATTGCTTTGAAATAGAGGGATTATGGCTCAAATTGTCCAGGGGATTACTGGGATTAGAGGGACATTAATCCCACTGGAGAAGAAGGGATAGCTAAGTAGTGCTCCCCTCCCAGAAACAGCCTACTTTCCATCTGTTGATTGCTGGGGCAAGAGGGAAAAGCCTGGTTAAGTGGGATCAACTGCGGTGGGGGTGGGGAGTGTGGAAACATGATGATAATTGAGGAGGAAGAAGTGGAAAATCACTGTCTGCAGAGAGGGGGAGGGAGGGGGTTCGGAGGCAAAACTAGCCTAGGGCTAAAGGGACTTTGCCTCAGGACACTGACATCTGATGGGACAGTGTGGGAGCATCTCTTCGGCCTGCTCATGTACCCACAGCCACTCTGAAGGTCTGGCCAACTATCAGTCACTCAGGCAAGCACTGATTAAGTTCCTACTGTGTACCTGGCACTGTGCTGGGAGGGAGGCTCAAAAACAGAGGGAAACAATCCTTCCTCTCAAGGCTTGTTCCTTCCCAAGGTCCCTCGGCCCTCTTCCCCGGGCCTCCTTCCCTTCAGTTCAGTTCTCTCCCTCCCCCAGCTCCCACTGGGCCCCGTCTCCCGTGTCCCACGCGGGCCCCCGTCACACAGGCTCCCAGAGCTCCGGCTTTGACAAGAATCCTTGCCCACTTCCAGGAGCCGGGGCGCCATCCCTCAGCCAGTGTAGCCCAGGACCTCCGTGGGATTTGGGAGCTGGCCTCTGTGTCGTTCAGCTAAAAATGCAGCCAGTGTCGGCTCCCCACGGCAGCGCCGAGCCTCCCTGCCTCCACTCGCCCGGTCGGCCCCCAAACCAGCTGTGCTTCCTTGGGTTCTCTAGCAGACGTAGTCCTTGAGAACAGGGACGCTTTGTCCTGCCCACAGGGCATCCCTAAGCGGTCTCTTCCAGCAGAACAATGGTCCTGGTTCCTTCCAGGAACTGTAGCTTGGGACAGGCTCTAGGCTAGATTCCCTTGCCAGGTGCCCTAGGACGTGGTGAGTGGAGATTTGAACTAGGTCCTCCGATGTTCAGGCTGTCCCTCTGGCCTAGAACGTCCCTCTCCTCCACCTTCCTTTAAGACCTAGCTTAGGCGCCATCTTTTCCACAAAACCTTTCCAGATCCCCCAACTGCCCCATTGGGCCCTTTCTCACTCCCCCCTCCCCCAGCTCCCTTGTCTTTAACTACTTCTAATATATGCATATTTTCCAGCTTTATGTTTACACCACATATATTTTTATATGTACAAATCGCCCCCATTTAATGTCAGCTCCTTAGGGTAAGGATCGTTTATTTGTTGCACCTAGCATAGAGCTCGACATACAGTAGGTGCTCAATAAATGCTTGTTGGTTGGTTGACTGATCTAAGATCACCATCCTTTCTACTCTTGTTCTCCACCTCATCCCCCCCTGAAGGAGGAGGGAAGTAAGGGGCAAGGTCGGAGGAGGAAGGGGGGCCAGTGTGGACAGCTCCCCCCTTTCCGCCTCTCTCCAAGCCTCCCCTCCGGTGCCCACTTGCCTCCTCCTGTATCGAACCCTGCTTCCTTTAACCCACAGGGTGGCCTAAGTGAGCCGAATCCCAAGGACTTTGGGATTCCCCCAAGCTTCTCCCACCACAGCCTGGGAGGCCGGGAGCATGGAGAAGAAACTGGGGTGCCCCTAACCCCCCTCCCGTGGGCCCAAGGGGGCTTCTCCAGCATCAGGTCGGGCTGTGAGGGGGGGAGAGCCAGCCGGGGGGAGGGCCGAGGAGGGGGATCGCTTTCCCAGCAGCAGCCCGTCTTAGATTCCTCGGCTCCCGGAGATGCCATGACCTATTTCTTTCCCCCAGGAGGAGACAGCTCGGGGTTTGTCTGGCGGTCCGGGAGGCTAATGCACACATGCCACGTTGGCGCTGGCTCCCCGCGGCTCCCAGATGGTTTCCCTCCCACCTACCCCTGGCCCCCCCAAGGAAACGGAGCCGTTTGCTGCAACCGCACGCCTCCCAGACGTGACTGATGGAGACTGTCTCCCCACGCGGGCCGCAGAGCATCCAGAAGCAGAGAATCTGCGTGTGACATGGAGAGGGGGCCGGGTCTGGCCAAAGCAGCTGTGAGTTCAAATCCCGGTCCTGACGCTCACTGACCATGTGAAGCAGCCTTTGATTTCTGGGCCAGGTAGGAGCGGAGAGAAGTTCCTCTCATTCACTGAGGCAGCCAGTGCATCAACAAGACCTCCATGGAGGTCATTTCCCCCTCTACGTTTACAAGCTTCTGATCTCTCAAGGAGAGGGAGTGGGGGAAACCCGAAGTCAGAGAACTGGAAGGAAAGTCAGGAGCCCCCTAATCCAAGAGCCTCAGAATCCCCGAGGTCTGAAGAAGCTTCCCAGAGCTATCTGGTCCCTTCCCTACCTACAGTACTAATCTTTTTCCATTCTCCCCCACCCTTGGGAAGAGCTGAGCCTGTTTTGTTCTCTATACCCGCATGGATTTTTGTTAACTGATAACAACATTCATCATCAGCAGCATTTATATAATGGTCAAGGTTTGCAGAATTGCAAATGTCTCACGGGCTCCTCACAGCCATTCTAGGAGCTTGGGGCAGTATGATGGCCATTCCTCCACTTCCTCTCAATTCCAGCTTTTCCCTCTTTTAATTCTTTCCTTTTTATTCTGTATATAGCCTGCTTTGTCGCTAATTGTTTATCTGTTAGAATGTAAACTTTTTTTTTATTTTAATTTTTATTTTTTATTTAATAATTACTTTATATTGACAACATTATTCCTTGCACTCGTTTCTTTTCTGATTTTTTTCCCCCTCCCCTAGATGGCAAGCAGTCCTTTATGTGTTGGATATGTTGCAGTATATCCTAGATACAATATATGTTTGCAGATGTTAGAATGTAAACTTGATAGGAAAAGAATTAAAGGACAAACAGGCGATAGAAAGGATCACAAGGTAACACGAACAATCTGAACAACCTCCATGGCAGCAAATGACGTTTTTGCATAGACAAAATCAATGCAGTTAAAATTAGAAGGAAAGGGGATAATTAAGGGGCGAAATCTTCACAGTGAGTTTCTCTGATAAAGGGGTCATTTGCAAAATATATAAGGAACTGAATAATCATGGAAGAATGAGCGTCGTTCTCCAATAGATAGTGCTCAAAAAAAAAAAAAAAAAAGAAAAGAAAAGAAAAGAAAATCCAAACTCTCAAGAACTATATGAAAAAAAAAAAAAACCCAGCTTTAAATCATTAATAATTAGGGATTCTAATTAAAGCAACCTTGAAGTCCTACTTCACACCCTTAAGATTGAGTAGGGGGACAAAGAAGAAAAATGATGAATGCTGAAAGGGTTGTTGGAAAACAGGTACATCAATACACTGTGGATGAATTTGTGAACTGGTCCAGCCATTCTGGAAAGCAGTTTGGAACTATGTCCAACCCATACTGGGGCAGCTAGGTGGCGCAGTGAGTAGAGCATCAATCCTGAAGTCAGGAGGACTTGAGTTCAAATGTGACCCAGCTACGTGACCCTGGATAAGTCACTTGATCCCAATTGCTTCAGCCAAAAAAAAAAAAAAATGCACCATACTTTTTTACCTTACAATATCATTGAAGAACTACTATATCTTAAATAAATCAATGGAACAACCCACTATATGTATAAAAGTATTTAAATAAGCTGTTTTTGTAATAGCAAAAAACAAAACCAAAAACAAAATCCAACAACAACCCAAAACAAAAAATCTTCTCTAAACTTCAAAACTGGGAGCTAAGGAAGCGTCCATCCACTGGGGTTTGGACAAGCAGACTGTAACATAGGAACGTAACAAAAAATCTATTGGGCCATCAGGAATGATGAAAGACATGGTTTCAGTGAAACCTGGGAAGACTTGATGAACTGATAGAATAGAGATGGAAGAACAACAAAACCATCTTTTACAATAACATAGTTGCAAAGACAAACAATCTGAAAGACTTTCTAATCAATGCAATGATCAGTTATGATTACAGAGGACTAAAAACAAAATGTGTTACCCGTCTCTTGACAGATGGACTTAGTATGCCGATTGAGACATGTTTCTAGGACATGGCCAATGTGGGAATTTGTGGGGCATACCCACTTATTACAAGAACTTTTTTGTTTTCCTTTCCTTTTCTTTTTGTTTTCCTTTCTTTTAATGGCAGACGAGGGTGAAGATGGAGAGAAAACAAATTTTTGTTCATTAAAAATATTATTTAATTAAAAAATTAACTGGGAAGTTTTAGAGAAAGTCCATAGTCCCAAATTCTACACTAATTGGTTAGGGTCTTGAGGAGGTTAAAACTCAGTTCCTTTCCAATGCCTTCTCCAGTACTTTGTAGTAAAGACTCTTAGGAAAATCCATGAGGTCCAATTCACAAAGGACCAGGAATTAACATTCTTCCACGCTTCCGAATACATGGAGTTACAACTTGACAAAAAGATATCATTTTACCAAATTTTCATAGGTTATTGTCTGTATAAATGCTTACAGAAGGTCTTCCTTAACCCAAACAATTCAAAAAATGAAAAAAAGAAAGAAATTCAAGTTTGTCATTTCAGAGGGAAAGTCTGGTTCCTCCAATGCTTTTCTCCCCAAGGATTAGTCACCCCCTCACTCTTATGTGAGAGAGCAAACTCTCCTGAATAAAATTATTTCAAATTTATTTAAAATACGGGTAATTCAATTGGAGGTCTGGATACAAATTCTCTAAGTGTCTCTTTCTACACAGGGTATGCCAGAATGTCTGCAGGGATTCTTTGTCCCAAATAAGTCATTCCCACCACAGACAAAAACTTTTGTCTAGGTCCCCGAGCCACAAGGTATTCTCCAAAGGATTTCTACCAGTGCATGGGACTCTTAACTCATCCCTTATTAGTACAAGCAAGTTAACTTAAATGGAGAATAAATTTAGAAGAGCTCCCAAAATGAATTAGACATTTAGTGTTAATTTATTTGGGGTTTCAAGGTCAATAGTCAAACTTCATACAATAGACTTGCAGCCCATAAGAAATGACACATATAAGGAAAATGATCTGAGTCTGTTTAAATATTAAAAAGAAAAATTATGAATTATCATAGAGTCAATAAGCACTTACTAAATGACTTTAGTTTTTGTTGTTGAGGCAGTTAAGTAGTGCAGTGGTTAGAGTGCCAGCCTTTTATTAGCTGTGTGACCCCAGGCAAGGCACTTCATCTGGTTTGTCTCAGTTTTGCAACCTGTAAAATGAGCAGGAGGAGGAAATAGCAACCCACTCCTGTATCTTTTCCAAGAAAACCCCAATGGGATCATGAGGAGTCAGACATAACCGGCACAACTGAGCAACAAATCAGATCTTTTAAGGGACAGCTAGGTAGCACAGTGGATAGAATGAATGCCATACCTGGAATCAGGAAGACCTAAATTCAAATGCAGTGCCAAACACTGCGTAAAGTACTGTGACTCCAAAGAAAAAGCCAGAACAGAACAGAACAAAAAAACAAAAACCACATACTTGCTCTCAAGAAACACACAGTCTGAGGGGAGAGGGGACACAACATGCAAACAACTATGTACAAACAAAATACAAGTGGGATGAAGTGGAGATAATCTTAGAGGGAAGAATGCGAAATTTAGACTCTGTCAACTTTTGCTTGAGCCTCTACTTCAAACTCTAATTAGTTCTGTGCATAATCTTTCTGAGTCTCATTTCCTCATCTGTAAAATGGGTATTCTAAATGAACTTCTAGGTATTAGGATTTTAGGATGAAGAATACATATTGTACTCAGTCGCTATAATCCTCATACTGAATATAGGAATCTACTGTTAGTATAGAGCAATCAAATGATCAAATGAAAATTTTGTTGAGATATAACTGGTATAACATAAACAAAATGCACTGGAGAATGAGGGAAAAGTTGTAATTTTTCTTCAGTGGATCCATTCCAAGCAAGGATAGTCAAGAACCTTTTCAGCTGGTTCTTGAAAATGTCCCAAACTTATCTCGGGTGAGCCCCCTATTTTGTAACATTGTAGAGGATGTTGCTATTGAAGGTAGAATCGGCCACCAGTTTCTGGATTCTTTCTGCTCCCTCCATCTTTAGGAAACGGGTAAAACCAAACTCTTTTCAAGCTTTATTGATCTCCAAGCTTCCTTCCATTCCAAGGAGTGTGATCTTTTCTTCAAGTATTACCCTTCTTCCCTGCCTCTTTCTTTGGAGCCACATTCTGTTGGAGCTATTAACTTACTTTTAGCTTAGGAACAATATAAGGTGCCTCAGGGCACCTTTTCTGCTGTATTATGGAGTTTGTATCAGCTAAAAAGTTATTGATCACAATCACGGTCACAGTAGCTCTGAGCCTCCCCATTAGAAAAATTCCTAATACTCTAAAAGTGGTTTGAATTTCTGTTCTGATTTACATTTTGTACATTTCCACACAACTTCTGGCTTCTATATATTTGCAACAAAATCAAGAAACAGGAAATGTTTAGGTAAAAGATGCAGAGTATGTTAGGACGCCCAATACTGGAAGGGCACAGGGAAGGGAACTTGGGAGGAAAGCAGATCAATGACCTGAGATCGAGTCTTGCTCTGCTCACCACGTTACTTTCTCTCTTACACGTTTGTCTTGAGAACACACTGTTTGAAAAGCTGAAGACAATCAATCTTGGCACTCATGATAAATGGTACCAGATGGAAGAAATGAATTGCAGATAGATGGAAGAATCGCTTGCAAGTTCTCCATGGAGAAGCAAAGAGAGGATTTGGCAGAGGGGCTGGTTTTGTAGAGAGTCCAAAGGCAACATGAACTCAAGTATTTGAGTATGGACCAAGGATATAGATATGCAAAGGAAACTTCAAGGAGTTTCCTTTCTACTGGGGAAAGGCGACCCAAGTGGACTATGACATCTTAGAAGACTTGGGGTTAAATCCTGGCACTACTCATCCTCTGACTTTTTCTCTTAGATTTTTGTCTAATCTCCTCAACTAGGAAATCTTTGAGAAGAGGGATCAAGTCTTTTCCTTCCTTCCTTCCTTCCTTCCCTTCCTTCACAATTGGGGTTAAGTGACTTGCCCAGGATTATACAGCTAGTAAGTACCTGAGGCTAAATTTGAACTCAGGTCTTTCTAACTTCAGGGCTGGTCCTCTTTCCACTGTGCCACCTGGTTGTCCCCTTACATTTTGTTATGTCATCCATTGTGCCTAATGTAGTGAAGAGCATACAGTAAGTGCTTAATAGATGATGGATTGGTTACTTCTTTCATTTAAATCTCAGGTGCTGTTTCTCAGTCCCTCCACCAAAATAAAAAGGAAGGACTTTGAATGCCAAGCAAAGGAGTTTGAAATTGGGAACGTTAAGATGATCAATACTTTCTATTTCTGGTTATAATCATCTCTGAAGAATTACACCTTTTATAGCATTTGAAAATTTGCAAGATAATTTCCTCCCAACTACTCTTGGTTGGCTATTAAGGGACAGGTGTTACATGTGTTATTATTATCACCATTTTTATAGATGAGGAAACTGAGGCTCAATGAGGTTAAGTGATTGGTTCAGGATCACACAGCCCTTGAGTGCCCAAAATAAGATTCCAGCTCAGATGCTTTGACTGTAGGACTAATATTCCATCCATCAGGTTGCAATAAATTATATGCTGTGGTTTTCCATTCCTACCCTTCCCTATCCCCATATCCCAAATTTGGGATTGCTTCAGGGTGTCCTAAAAATCTCAGTGACATCTTAGGCTGTTGTAACTTAAAACTATTAAAGCTTAAGACTGCAAAGATCCCAATTTCTTTGTCTTTGCAGCCCCCGCCCCCACCCCTGTCAAGCTCAATGCCCTATCTCGGGACATACTAAGGTGCTTAGTCAGTATTCATTGAAAGTCTAGGGAACTGCTAAAAGAATTATGGTCCGTGAATGTAAGGGAACAATCCTGCACCATAAGAAATGCCGACTATGAAGAATACAGAGAAGCATGCGAAGACTTACATGAATTAATACAAAGTGAAACCAGTAGAATCGGGAAACGATATACAAAATGACTACAACAATCTAAATGAAAAAATCATAACAATTAAACAAGTCTATGAAATTCAGAAGACCAAATGACCCCAAGGAAGAGATTTTTAGAATTCACCCCCCTCTCTTCTCTTCCGGGGGGATGGGGCAGGGGAGCTTCTGGATGAGGAACATTGCATAAAATAGCAAACTTGGTTGATGGGCTGATTAGTTTTGCTGAACTTAAAAAACCTTTTTTGTTCTCTGAGAGGTGATATGAGAATACATGTCGGGAAATGAATGTGATATTAAAACAAAAAATATCAATAAAAAAACTTGTCTGTTTACTGAGTTGTCTAATTCCTCCAGCACCAAACAAGTTTCCTCCTCACCCCAGGGACGTTATCTGGAACGACTGCTTCCTCGCCCCCACTCCCACACTTGATGAGTCAGTTCCAGCAGCTGCCTAAACAGCAAGGCCAAAGGAGAGATTTCAAGGATCCCAGGGGAGTCATTGGGCCAGGACAGGTTCTGGGTTTTGTGGACTGGCTGAGAACTGGACTGTTTGTCAGAAAACACAAAAGGAAAGCCCAGCACCACCACATGTCCACATACGATGATGAGTAAGATGTGAACCCTGATGTTATGATAACAGCAGGTCCCACCTCCACAGGTTTACAAAGGGCTCCTTTTTCTCAACAGAGCTATAATTGTTATTACGAGGCCCAGGGACAAGTTCATTTGTAGGGCTTGTGGGAGACAGAAAGCCCAGAGTGTTGCTGAGTAGATTCAATGGCTGCCAACCCCAGGGATCCCACATGTCATGGATAATCCAGCCCAGCAGGAGAACCAGTAAAATAGTGATCAAATTTGGGCCCCGGATGAGGAGTATAAGAGCAATAGGATTCTTGTTGAGATGGGAGGGGGGGGGCGGCAGAGCATCAGCCCAAGACTGGAAAAGGTAAGAAAAAAAAGCAGGATCATCAGAGAACTCAGAGGAAAGAAATGAGCTTCTCTTCCCCCCCCCCCCTTCCCTTTCATGTCATTGCCCTGGGACAGAA
This sequence comes from Antechinus flavipes, assembly GCF_016432865.1. NCBI lineage: Eukaryota > Metazoa > Chordata > Mammalia > Dasyuromorphia > Dasyuridae > Antechinus > Antechinus flavipes. The sequence continues at coordinate 473,533,386 of NC_067401.1, read as the reverse complement.
TCCAGTTGTTCCGTCTTAGTTATATCTCTTCTTCTCAACAAACCTGTGAGTTATTTGCTACAAGCATTATATCCATTTTACAAATAAGGAAGCGGGGGCTCCTGGGTTATGTAAAGCCTCTCAGGGACTGTCTCATCTCCTTTCATTCACTGATCCAAGAACCTTATTCGTGAGATGACATACCTAGTTTGTCCCTTTGATTGATTCTGAAATTTTATTAATGAAGCTTTTCACCTGGAAAAAAGGATTGAGACATAGAGTGCCTTGTCAATCACATTCTTTGGAACTGGGTGTACCAGTCACTCCATTTACAAATGCAAAGTATTGGGGCAGCTAGGTGGTGCAGTAGATAGAACACCAGCCCTGAAGTCAGGAGGACCTGCGTTCAAATCTGGCCTCAGATATGTAACACTTTCTGGCTGGGTGACCCTGGGCAAGTCACTTAACCCCAGTTGCCTCAAAAAACAAATGCAAAATATTTTTGATGAGTTAGAAGCAACAAGACTTGCTTTGGGCCAAGGGAAAGGAGAGTCTGAATTGGGAATGTGAGGGACTTGGATAAACAGGGCTGGGTTTCAGAGGAAGGAGCCGAGTTCTGTTTTAGCCACAGTAAATTTGAAACCTTATGGAGCATCCAGATGGAGCTGTCCAATGGAAGACCGGACACATGGCCCTGTGTCTTCCATAGGAGGCAATTCACAAAGATTTGTTGAGAGATCAGAGATCAAGAGAGAGGTAAGGGCTGGATGTGATGCTTTGATCTGCTTAATGATTAAAGCCGGATCTAAGGGAGCCTATAAGAAAAGGGTAGGGGGAGATAAACAGAGATTGAGAAGGGGAGAAAAAGAGGAAGGGAGACAGAGGAGGGGCCCTGGATGGAGGCTTGGGGGCAGCTCAGCAAAGGGGCCTGGATGAAGATTCAAGAGCAGTCAGAGAGAAAGAAAACCGAGAGAGGATGGCAGTTTTAGAGGAGAGCGATTGAAAGTCTGGACTCTATCCACTCTGGTCAGTCCTCCTCCTTCCCCCTGCCACTCACTGTAATGTCTCAGGCCCTCCCCAGGCTGTTGTCCTTCTGGTCCCTCCCCAGGCTGTCGTCCTGGGCCCTCCCCAATGCCATCCTGGTCCCTGGGCTGCAGGAGGGGCCGGGTCCATCACCAAGCTGAAGCCTTCAGAGGGAGGGCGGGGATGGGGAGTAGGGACCGGGAGAGTTTCTCCATCCAAACATCCTGATTCTAGGAAAAACGGATCGTGAAGGCTTAGGAGAAAAGGAAAGGAACAAACACGCGCGAGCACACACACACAACTCTTGGCTCGGAACATGGGTTCACCAAACATTCTGATGAGTTCAGCACAAGTTGAATCAGAAACACATGGACCTCGTTTTCTTGAAATATGCCTGGTTTGAGAACGTGGGCCTGGGAGGAGAGAGGGGGTGGGAGAGCAGCAGGGAGGAGGCTTGGCAGGGAGCAGAGCATCCAAGCCTCCAGGCCCCAGGCCAGTTCCAGATGTCGGAGGCGGCCTGTGTGAGCCACCCCTGGCTTCCCTATGTCACTGTCTTCTGGGGAGGTGTAAAAACAAGGCCAGGGGTGAGTGTGGGGGTTTCCTGGGCCCGAGATGGAGGCAGAGACTGGGAGAGTCTCAGAGCTTCTCAGAGGGTCAGACAAGCTTCCATGATTAGAGCAGCGAGCGATCCCAGAAGCCTTCAAGGGCAACCCTTATTTCACAGATGGGGAAACTGAGTCCAGGGACCGCCATGATTTGCCTAAAATCACACAGCTGGTGAGGTGATTCAGTCCAATTCAGTTTGACAAGCATTTATTAAATATGTGGAAATAAAGCAAAAATAACCCTTGCTCTAGAGAAGCTGATTTTCAGTTGCAGTGGGGGGACACATGCCTCAAAGTACAAACAGAGTCCTTTCAAGAGGGAAGAAGATAATACTTGGGACGATGCAGAAAAGGCCATCGAAGAGAGGAAGCAGTCCCTGAGCTGTGCAAGCCTAGTCATGTAACACAGGATGAGTTCAAGGCCCAGACACAGCCAATGTTTGAGCCAAGGTCACACAGCAAGTTATGTGCCAGACCTTGAATGCTCTCTTGCCTCCCGATCCATCCCTACTGACTCTGGGTGGACCCAGAAAAGCAGAACATCATGACTGCTCCATCTGGGCTAGGAATCCCTTAGCCCCAGGACTTTCTCGGTAATGCAAGCAGGGGAAGTTAAGAGTCCTGGCAAGTGTTTTGTTATTAAGGGCAGAGAACCTCTTTTAATCTCTGAGAGTCCGAATGCCCGGGCTCTTCCTTACCGCATGGGTGACCCTGGGCAGGTCATTTTCTCTCCCCATATCCCAGTATATTTCTTTATATAATAAAGACTGGAGCAGGGCTAGTTCTTGACGTGAACTCTGTGGATCAATTTCAGGGAAGTTGTGAACTTGGATGGAACAAAAAATGACATCTTTTTTTTATCTACCGCTAACTGAAATTTAGCATTTCCTTCCATTATGAACGTAAATAGCCCAACATAATTCTGGGAAGAGATCCCCTGGCTTCCACAGACTGATCGTCCAAAGGTCCAGGACACAAAAAAGGTGAAAAATCTCTGGGCCAGATGAGATGATAATATCTCAGAAGATATTATCCTAAATGTTTTTATCTCCATTTTACATGTTAAGAGACAGAGAGAGGCTTCTACTCCAAGTCTCTCTTGACTCTAACACTCAAGTGCTTCCCAATCCATCCCAGGCCATTTCCAATGAGTCGGTAATCATATTGTACCCATTTTTTAGGTCTGGGAGCGGAAGCCGAGCAGGAAGGGTGTCGTTTCTATAAGAAAGAGCACCCTTTGGGGCCCAGGCATCCAGCTTGTTATGATAAGACCAGAGAGTCTTAGAAAAGCACACTCTGAAGCAGCCTCTGCTTTCCTTTCTCTTTATTTCACAATGTACTTGGGTGTGGTGAGAGAGCAGATATTTGGATAAGTTGAGAAATGCCAAAATGGCAGACCTGGGTCACCGGGAGGACAGTCAGAGGGTACATCCAGTCTCTGACACACTTTTAGGTTGTGTGACTCTCCACAAGTCATTCAGCCCACTTCCCCGGATCTCAGTTTTCTACTCTGTAAAATGGGAATCATACCCTGCCCACCACTAACATGGCCCATCCCATTGTGAGGGAGCTGCTTGATATCAAGCATATCTTGTATATCAAGTACCTTACATATCAAGTATATCTCCACCTGGAAAAATCAGAACCGCTATGGTTAGAAAACAGGGATACTTATCCAACGTCCCAATACGGTACATAGCAAACAGTTGGCACTTAATGCTTGCCAAACGGCTCTAACTGACATGATTCGTCTCTGAGAATGTCAGTGTGGTGCACTGGAAAAAAACCCGGACCAGCTGGCTCGGTCACTTTTTGCAGTGGAATAGCCGAAGGCTTGCTCTTCCGAGCCCGAGTTTCTATTGCTATAAGATGAGATCGACGGTCTTCAATCTGCCCAGCCCACTCTGCTGATTGTTGTGAAATCCCATTCAGGACCATCCTTTGTAAACTGCCAGATGCTGGAAGATTAGAAAAGCTCAGAAAGGTGCAGGCTCCCTCTAATCCGGTGCCCCCATTTCACAGATAGGGAAGCTAAAGAGATTGGTCCAAAATCAAACGGGTAACAAGAGCTGGAGTCAAGACTCAGAACCCAGAAGCCCTACCTCAAGAGCCAGTGTTCTTTTCACTGTGGCCCCCTGCTCTGAGTCCAGTGCTGAGCCTGGAGTCAGAAACACTTGAGTTCAATCCTGTCTCAGACACATGAGTTGTATGACACTGGTCAAGTCACATACCTTTTGTCTACCTCAGTTTCCTCCTCTACAAAATGGACATAATCTTATAGGTTTGTTATGAGGATCAAATGATCCCCACTAGGATGCCCTCACATTCATCTTGACCAAATGTCATTGATTTGGGTAAAATGAGAGAATTGGACTAGAAAATCTCAAAGACTTCTCATCTCTAAGTCTTCATTTATTTCTTTTGTGTTCTAAGTTCCCTACCAGCTTGTACATTCTGTTCCCTAACATATTGTGCTTTCAGAAGCCGATGCCAAGATCAGATCAGTGCAAAGTGACTCCATTCCCATCTTTCTCTGAGTGTGAGGTGGTATGATGTCATGGCTAGAAGACTGAACTCAGAGTCAGGATTGGTGGAGGATTCTGAGGTTTCCAAGACCTCTTCCAGCTCGAGATCTGTTATCCTGTGACCTGAGTTTGAGGCTTGCCTCTGACACATATTAACTGTGCGATCCTAGATAAGTCACCAAATCATGGCGTCCTCGGCTTACAATGGTAGAGGACGTATCTTCACAGCAATTCCCTGGCCTGGTGAAATCTCACGTTCAGATGAAAAGCACCAGCCAGACAGATTGAGTTAAGATGAGTTGTACAGATGGTTTACAAAGCCTTGGACAAAGTCTGTTTAAGGGCCTGAGGGTCAGAGAGGCCAGAATCGCTGAAGAACAGGGCCCGGCTCCGTCACTTTCTGCTGTGGGACAACCGAGGATGTGCTGAGTTTCTTTTGCTGTAAAATGAGGTTGACAGTCTCTGACCCCACTCACCTCTGCTTAAGGAAAAGATGACAGAGGCAGGCTAAAGACCAAAAATTAGGTCAAGAGTTGACTAAATGGCCAGACCCAAAGAGGGAGGCAGTTAGGGGGGTGCCATAGTAAATAGAGCGCTAGATCTGGAATCAGGAGGATTCATTTTTCTGAGTTTAAATCTAGCCTCAGAAACTTAGCTGTGTGACTCTGGACAAGTAATTAACCCTGTCTGTCTCAGTTTCTTCATCTGCAAAACAAGCTGGAGAAGGAAATGACAAACCACTCCAGGATCTTTGCCAAGAAAACCCCAAATGATGACACAGAGAGTTGGACACAACTGAAAAGTGACTAAACAACAGCTAATCAAGGGATCTACAATGGAATGTCCCAGAGACCTATGCTTCATCCTGAGTAGTTTTGTACTTTTTGCTTGAATAAGGGCATAAGTAATAAAAATAATAATAGCTAGAATTTATAAAGTGTTTCAGAGTTTTCAAAGAATTTTGCATAAATTATACCATTTAATTCTCACTACTCTGGGAAATAAGTACTTTTATTATCCCCATTTTACAAATAAGGAAACTGAGGCAAACAGAATTAAGTAATTTTCCCAGGGTCACATAACCAAGACGTACATGAAGCATGACTTGAATTCAGATCTTCCTGACTCCGTGTCTAGCACTTGACTCACTGCGCCACATTTGTCATATTTGCATAAAATTGAATTGAAACTATGGTAGTCTAGAGAAGAGAAGATTCTGGGCACAAATAGTAGCTGTTTTCAACCATTTAACAGACTGTCATGTGGAATATATTTTTTTTTTCCTGAGGCAATTAGGATTAAATGAGTTGTCCACAGTCACACAGCCAGGAAGTGTTAAGTGTCTGAGACTAGATTTGAACTCAGATCCTCCTGACTTCAGGGCTAGTTCTCTATCCATTGCCCCACCTAGCTGCTCCTGGAATAGATTCTATTCCCAATGCCAACACGCCAGTTCAGGTCTTCATCATGACTTGACTGAGTGATTGCAATGGTATCCTAATACATCTTTCCAGCTGCACATCCAGGTCTTTCTCTGCTCCAATTTATCCTGAAAATTCTTTTACAAGCTCGTCACTGCCCAGCTTTTTCTCCTGGTCTTCTGTCCCAGTGCCCTAGAGGCAATCATTGGTCTCCTGAATGTGCCTTTTAGCTGACATCAAACCATTAATGACTTTTCCTGGAGTCTAGCCCTTTCAATTCTTAGTGTACCTACTTGGACTGTCATCTTATCCCTTTTCACCATCTTGAACATAAGCACAGCACAAATGACTTTGTCTAAAGCTTTGCAAAATCTGGGCAGATTATAAGCAGAACATTCCCTCTATCCATCAGTCAAGTGTTTTAGGTCAGCTTGTCCCCAGTGCCTGGAATGCCCTTTTCACTAATTCATGAGGTCATGGAGTCAAAGGTTTAGAGAAAGAAAGCTTCCTCAAGGCTGCCAAGCCTCTTTTATAAAGGGAACGTGCATGTGCTTTGTGATAATTTTGCTTCTTTCAATGATCTCTGCATTCAGAGTCAGTCGATAAATATATGTTGTGTGCCACTTCTGAGCCAGGCATTGTGCTAACTGCTGGGGACTCAAAGAAAGGTCTGACAATTTCTGCCCTAGAAGAGCTCACGCTTTAATGGGGGAAGACAATCTGATGGGGTGGGGAGAGAGAATAGTCATCACCAGGGTGTGGTGAGTCCTACAGCTGAGGCAGGAAATGACCTTAAGAAGTGAGTTGAATTCATCTTTAAAAATGATGAGTTTTGGGAAATCATGAAATCTAGGAGATCAGCCAAGTGGAAAATGATGAACACTCTTTGTTGTTAAGCTCTTATTAAGCTCCTACCATGTACAGAACCATGTAAGCAGGGCTAAGAGAGACACTAATGTGAAATAATATATAATCCCTTCACTCAGGGAGATCACAAAATAATAGAAAGCTACAGGGGCAGATAGGTAGTGCAGTGGATAGAGCATCAGCCCTGAAATCAGGAGGACCTGAGTTCAAATCTGGTCTCAGACACTTAACATTCCCTAGCTGTGTGACCCTGGGCAAGTCACTTGACCCCAACTGCCTCAGGGGGAAAAAAAGAAAGCTACAGCACAGCCCATATCAAAGTATTTATAATAATATAACAGTGACTCAGTGAGAGGCAAACAAAATGATGGGAATTTGGGGGGAGGAGGTTATTTGAACTGGGCCTCAAAGGATGGATGGGAAGGAAGTTGATAGTTTCGAGTTAGCATGACATTCTATATAGGGAACAGTCTGAGCAAAGGCAAGGAGGTGGGAGAATGTGGGATGTAGACAGGTGATTGTAAACTGGTCACTTTAGCTGGAGCAGAGAAGACTGAGATAAGAACTAAAATGTATTTGCTAGCAGAGGGAATAAAAGATGGGACAAAAACAAGATACATTGTGGAGGTAAAGTCAACAAACTTTGACAACTGACAGGAAACTTTTGTAGGAGGGTCATGAGGTAATCAGCTGACAAAAGACAGAAACAAAACAATCCTTCCCCTCGGGAAGCTTACCCCATAGAGGAGGCACACATATGTTTATGCACCCACATACTTAATGTATATTTGTAAATATACGTCAAACACATTAAGAACAGATCCAAGATGTCCTGGACTCAGACTTAGCAAATACCTGAGTTCAAATCCTATCTTAGCTACTTACTCACTGCGTGACCCTAGGCAAATCATTTTGCCTCCAAGGGCCTCTGTTTCCTCTAGCGGTAAAATGGAACTATCTCCTAATCTCATAGGACAGATCAGTTTAAGAATGGGGCTCCATTGATTATTCCACTCCCTTAAAATTGGTTTTTGTTAGGGAGGAACACCTCTCCATTCAATCAGTCAGAACCAAATGTGAAAAGGACCTGTATATCTTCTCAAATCAATCAAAGTCATAGTGTGAGGACTGTAGTTATGCCCTAAGGAATTTATATGCAGTTGTTGTTCAGTCACGTTTTTCAGTCATGATTAACTCTTCATGAATCCATTTGGGGTTTTCTTGGCCACACACTGCAGTGGTTGGCCATTTCCTTTTCCAACTCATTTTATAGATGAGGAAATTGAGGCAAACAGGATTAAGTGACTTTCTCAGGATCACTCTGCTGGAAGAAGCTGAGTGGATCTGAGGGAAGACTCTGGAAACAAAGAAATTAGAATAAACTTGGAGCAAAGGTGAGGTCCAACACAGCTCCAAGGGACAAGGGGAGCCTTGAGCTATGGTAAATAGGAAGACATTAAGGGGAGTCATCAGTTCTACAAGCATCTTGAAGCAGACCTTAGCTGAAAGCAATCCCAAGAAAAGACCAGTCTGCCCCTGCTTTTCCCTCCAGGTGTCTATCTATTCACAGACATTAGAACATAATTTGTGGTTTTATTCCCCAAATAGTTCTAGGAAAGTGAATTTTGCCTCATTCACAAAGAAGCCAAGGGTTAACGAGAAAACGATGGAATTGTTGTCGTTCACCTTCTGTTTCAAAAAGGACCAGGGATATCACTGGTGACATCTTGGCTTTCCTGTGAATTGGATTTAAGTGACGCATCAGCCTCATTCTGCCTTCCATGGACTTCCAGTGGTGAGACAAAAGTCAGGATGACTAGAGATGGCCTAGAATGCCACAGATGACTTGGACAAACTTTGAACCACTCCACGATGCTCGCTTTAGCCATCTGCATGGCCAGTGGATCAAACTGTTCTCACCCACCCATTCCACGGGAGGAAGTCTTCACATGCTTGGGGTCAATATTCCCCTGTGAGTTAGCCAGAATTGTGGAGTTAGGTAGGGAGCTCGATCTCTATCTAAATGTTAGGAATTTGCCGAATTAGGGGATTAAAGCAACTGTGACCGAACTTAGAACTTTTCATCTAAAATGAATTCCACAAAGATAGAGAGGAAGGAACCAAGTGGATTTTTGGGACTATTATACTGAATCCCCTAAGCTTAAAATGTACTCATTATTATAACTCTTTCATTTATTAAGTATCTGCTATTAAAATTCCTCATTTCTCTGGTTCAACTTGACAATATAGACAGTGAAATCATTATTCTCATTTTACAGATGGGGAAACAGGCTCATAAATGGAAAGTGACTTATCCAGGGACAAGTGGTAGAGCCAAATCTCAGATTCGGTTTCTCTGAAAGTCGAGTCCTTTCCACTGGATCCCATGGCCTCCTCTTAAATCTGGGGAAATCCATCTTTAGCCAAGACCATTCCTCAGGAAAAGTATCGAAGAGGTTCAGGTAGAGATGGTTGAGAGAGGTTGGAAGCCAAAAGCAGGGAAAGAAGGAAACTTTGTGCTGGGAGGCTACCTCCCTAGAGAAATCATTTTTACTGCATTCTACCGTTTACAAACCACTGTTTTTATAGGAACTCCGTGAAGCAGGGAATGTAAATATTATTATTCCTTTTTGCAGATGGAGAAACTCATATGATAAGGCTCAGAGAGTCATAGGGTGATTCAAGGTCACAGGCTTAGTAAAAGCCAGAGCTGGAATTGGAGACATAGTCCTCTTGACTCTAGTGAATTTTTCCCCCTGGGAATAATATTAAAATTTTTTTTTACCCAAATGCTGATATATGTGTATATGCTTATATGAACATATACACACATACATATTTAATTCTTGTGCTCTCCTCCCTTCTAGACCAATGAAAAGAGTTCCACATATCACAGGTTCCAGACTTTACAGCCTCTAAAACCTTAAGCACATGCTGTAAATGAGTTTTTCCATCAGGAGAAAACCAAGGTAGGGAAAAGGGCCAGCAAAGATGATAGAGGAAGAGGAGGAAGCTATACAACCCAACTCCCCCCTCCGTCAACAAAGACGTAGGAAAAGCATCAGAGTTGTGACTGGGAAACGAAAAGAAAAATCACAATGAGTTCTCTTTCTAGACCTGGTCAACATAGGCAGATAGAGATCTGTGGACACCATAGAAGGGTTTTATTAGAAGGGTTCCCCGTCCAGTATCTTTTACACTGTCAATGAACTGGGTCCGCTGGCTGTGTATGATCCATCAATCAATCAATCGACATTTATTAAATGTTAACTATATGCCAGACACTAAGCTAAGTCCTAGGGACGCAAAAAAGAGGCAAATGACAGATCTTGCCATCAGAGAGCTTACAATTTAAGACAACATGGGCCAAAAAATGCCCTAGATCCAGTAGAGATGGCTCTGATAACGTGAAAGGTCTAGGAAGAGGAGTCAAGTGCCAGCTCTATGGTTTGTATCCTTGTCTGGGATGAAGAGCCAATGAGGACTGAAGAGAGGCTGTCTAGGGAAAGGAATAATTGTGGACCTGAGGTAGGCTAACAGTGAGAAGAGAATCCACAGCAGCTGGGTGACTATGACCTCTGAACAGCATCTTATAGTCAGCCCTCAGCCCAGCCCAAGTTCTGCAGCTAAGGAAGGGAGCTCAGATTAAGGGGAACCTGCAGTTCTGTCACCCTGGACCTACAAAGCCTTCCAGTGACCGAGAAAGGCTAGGGCCTGTAGTAGGCGATTGGAACCCCAATCAAATAAAACAACTTTCATGATGCTCAGACTACAACCAGAGTCAAGAGTTTGCAAAGCTCAGACCAAGAGGCCAGCAACCGGATTTTGCCCCGGATCAGCGTCCACTGAAAAGTCAAAGTTCTGCAGTCCCCGCTGCTTCTAAGATTCTTGAAGAACACGGAATTCATTCCCCAACAAAAGCAGCAGCAAAAAATCCAAATTAGGACTGAACAAGGCCCAGGTGTTCCCACTGGAAGTGTGTAGAATCTGGCTCTAAGACAAAATTCTATATGGGGAAATAAGGCTGAAACAATGAGCAAACAAACAAACAAAAAGACAACTATTATCAAGAACTATTATGCTCAGAAATATCCAAAGACACACACCCATAAGAAGGAATGATTCCAAAACATCTATAATAAAAGTCTTAAAACTACATAGCTTTGATACATGATCAATTAGAATTTCTGAAATAAAGGTAAGCTTTTAAAATGATTTTCTAAATGATATGAGACAACTAGAGGGAAAAATTAGGAAAAAAAAAACCATGATATCTTTGGAGGAAAGACTCAGAAGAACTGACAGTTTGGCATAAAGGGTAAAAATCCTTATCCAAACAACAGATTCCTTGAAAATGAGAATGGACTAAACAGAAATGAGTATTATTTGTGTCTTTTTCTCCAACTCACCCTCCACGAGACAAGAAGATATATTAAAACAAAATGAAAAGTGTTAAAAAACTAGAAGAAAGTGTAAAGCATCTCAAAGAAAAAAAAAAAAAGGCAACTGCTCCTCGCCCCCAAAGACCTGGAAGAGTGACCAAGGAGAGATAATTTAATAGTCAAAGGACTGATTCTGTAGATGGTAAAATGGACAGAACACTAGGCCTGGAGTCAGGAAGATTTGAATTCAAATCCAGCCCCAGATAATATATTAGCTATTTGACTCTGGACAAGGTCTTTAATCTCAGTTTACCTTGTTTTCCTCAATTGTAAAGTGGGGATAATAAAAAATTTCTGTCTTGTAGAATTGTTGTGAAAGTTGAATGAGATATTTGAAAAGTTCTTAGAAAGTATCTGAACATAGTAAGCACTTAACAAATGTTTATTACTTCCTTCCTATCCAAAAATCATGAGCAGGAGGGTAAAAGAGCTTGTACATGATATTTCAAGCAATAATAATAATAACAACTTTACCAGATCTCTTAAAAACAAAAGGGGAAAGTGAAAACAGAATCTACTGGTTGAAAGAAATTCCAAAATGAAAACTCTCAGAAGTGTCACAATCCAAATCCAGACCTTCCAGGGAAAAGAGAAATTTTTTTTTATCATTTTAATTATTTAAAAAGAAAAGGGAGGGGACAAGAAATACATTAGGGAGGGAAATGTTGGGAGAATTTATTATCTCATATAATCAGAGTGAATAAGTAGAAGATGATATAAATGAGGAAGCAGGAGTGGGGGTAACAGGTAAAATTTAAATGTGACTGACATCTGAACTGGGCAAAAGAAGGTAGAATCTTCACAGAGTTGGGTGTAGAAATATACTTAACTCAATAAGGAATCAGGAGGGTATGGGAAGAGGGGAGAGAGGAGGAGAAAGAATGGATAGGGACAAATTCAGGAAGGATTGGTCACAGCAAAACAAACTCTAACCTTGAAGGGTGGATTGTGAAGAAGAATTTTTTAAAGGGAAACCTTTAATTAAAATCAGAGCAAAGAAAGAGAAAAAGAGTCAGAGATTAGAAGCAAATCACATCGAGCATAAAACATTAAAAAAATGCTTGAATACATTCCTCTCTTTCTACCATCTGCTTTAGAAAGAGGAGGGAGGGAACAAAGAGAGGAAAAAGTACAAGAGGATGAGTTGGAGGGAAATATATAATTAACAATCATGACTGTGAATGTCAGTGGTATGCATTCATTCAGAGAATGGAAGAGAATAGCAGGTTAGACCTCAGAACAGAATCCAACAATACATCATTTACAAGAAATACATTTGAAATATAAGAATTTATAGAATTTAAATTAGGGGATAGAGCAAAATCTTTTATGGTTTCTCTGAACTAAAAAAGTCAAGTATTGTAAACATGATCTCAAATAAGGTAACAGCAAAAATAGTCTTCAATAAAAGAAATGAACCCGAAAACTACATTGTGTTAAAAGGTAATAGATATTGAATAAAATATAATATACATACCAAATGTCAAAAATGTAAATATTTAAAGGAAAAACTAAATGAGTTGCATGGAGAAATGTACAATAAAACTATAATAATAGAGGATTTCAGTATACCTCTTTCAGACTTAGACAAATCTAGCAAAAAATAAAAAAAGGAAATTATGGACAAAAATAGATTTTAAAAATATTTATTGAAAATTGAAAGGACTGTATATATTATTTCTCAGCTATTTATGGTTCTTGTATTAACAATGCCCATGAATTAGGCTGTTAAAATATCAAAAAGCATATGTCAAAAAGCAGAAATCTTAAACTCATCTTTTGTTGACACAATACAATAAAATTGTATTGAGAAGAAAAAAATTCTTCAATGAAAAAAGAAATAAAAAGTAATTAGAGACTAAATAACTTAACCTGAAAAATCATAAAACAATAGACAATTTCATTAAAAATGACAACAATGAGACAATACAGCAAAAAGTTTTAGATGAAGCTTCCTAATATATGTCTAATATATATCTTTAAATGCTTTCATCAGCAAAAGAGAACAACAGATCAACAAATTGGATAATCAAGTTTAAAAACCGGAAAAACCAACAACTTTTCTTTAAAAGCCATTTAAACACCAACACAGAAATTTTGAAAATCAAAGAGGAAATTAGAAAAAATTGCAAACAAAAACATCCTTTGATTTAGTAAAAGAAATAACAATGGATTTTAAAAACGTAATAAAGCAGATGATCCATTATATAATTTGATTTAAGGAATAAGAGAGATCAACGAGACCCAGGCAACCACCATCACCACTACCACCACATACACACACACACACACACACACACACACACACACACTCTATCTATCTATCTATCTATCTATCTATCTATCTTCACTTAGTTTATACTAAACATCAGTAAACATCTTAGTAGTGACTCACCTTGACACAACAAGGGGCAGGATCAGCATCTTCAGCATCCTCATCAGCAGCTCTCCAGGGAACTGGAAGTAACTAACTTCCTAGAAGCACAAGAAGAAACATGAGTTTCTAGCAGGCCCTCATTCACTTGTGTGTAATGCTGTTATAAGTATCACAATCTTTCCATGGGGAAGAGGCCATTCTCTGGAGGCCTCAAGGGCAGTAAAAACAAAACAAACAAACAAACAAACAAACAACAACAACAACAAAAAAAAACCCTGAGTCTAGAGGTGAGGGTTTCTGGGCTCTCATCCCTGTTTTGCCCTGATTTGCTGTGTGACATTGGGCAAATCATTCCTGAGTTTTGCTTTCCTCACATTAAAAAAGGGAGATTGGAAAAGATAGTGTTTTTCTGAAAGGCAGTTGGGGTTAAGTGACTTGTTCAGGGTCACTCAGCTAGTAAGGAAAGTGTCTGAAGCCAAATTTGAACTCAGATCCTCCTGACTCCAGGCCCAGGGCTCTACCCACGATGCCATCTGGCTGTCCTGAAAACATAGTCTTTTAAAATTGCTTTTGGTTATTTGATTCATCTCTGTTCCCAGGTCTGTACCTTGATGACCTTCTCAGTCATCTGATTAACTCCATTCTACAGGCAGGGAAACAGAGACAAAGTTTTGCCTAAGACTGCCTAGCTGAGTAATCCTGGAGCTAAGATTAATTTCTGATCTCCTGAATCCCAGTACCATCCAACCCTATTTTACAGATAGAGAAACTGAGTCCCAGACAGAGAGATTGTCTTATTCAGAGGCACAAAATGACTTGGTGGCAGAACTGAGACCAGAACCCAGATTTTCTAATTCCTAGCCTCCTGCTTTTTCTATCACGTGGTGAGAAAAAAGCAAGTTAAAATAAAAACACACTGTTGTACAAGGCATGTTATAACATCTTTTTTACATTTAGCTTTTTAGCAGTCAAGTAAGATTATTCTCATCTTACATATGGGGAAACTGAGGCTCAGAAAGGGGAAGTCATGATTTTTATAGAATCTCAGAGCTAGAAGACTTAGAATATATAGTAAGAAAGACATTTAGAAAGGGAGTAGAACCCAGTGGTTGGAGACCTGGCCTCAGAGTTTAGGAAGAGCTGGATTCAGATCCTGTCTTTGCTACGTACTGGTTATATAAAACTGTGTCCCAGAAAACTTTGTAAAATGATAAATTGAAGAGCAGGTGCCAATCTGCATTGGTGGAGGGAGTTTCCTCGGCAGGAATTCTTTATGACAGAGAAATCCCAGGTCTAGTCTCTCCCAAAATTGTAACAATAATGATAGTAATAATAACTACAATGTTCACTGATATCAATAGAGGGTTTCAAGGTATACAAAGGGATTCAATCAATTAATCAAAAAAAAAACCCATTTATTTCTTTGCTATGAAATCTCATTTTATCTGACAATAACCCAGTGAGGTTCCTGATATACTGATTGATTCTTATTCGTGATATACTGATTCTTATTCCTGATTTTATACTGATTCTTATTCCTGACACATTGATTCTCATTCCTGACATATTGATTCTTATTCCTGACACATTGATTCTCATTCCTGACATACTGATTTTTATTCCTGACACATTGATTCTTATTCCTGACACATTGATTCTTATCCCTGATATACTGATTCTTATTCCTGATTTTATACTGATTCTTATTCCTGACACATTGATTCTCATTCCTGATATACTGATTCTTATTCCTGACATATTGATTCTTATTCCTGACACATTGATTCTTATTCCTGACACATTGATTCTTATTCCTGACACATTGATTCTTATCCCTGATATACTGATTCTTATTCCTGATGATATACTGATTCTTATTCTTAACTTGGGGCTTAGAGAAGAGCTCATACAGCTAGCATCAGGGGCAGAAGCCAATGTGGAGAGTTGAATTCAAATCCGAGGAGCAGAATTCATCTGGTCTTGGGAGTCATTTTCCAGACTGTGGCCCCGAGCCTGAGCCCGGGGCCCGGAAGGGTCAGAGCTGGAGGGATGCGCTGTATCCATCCTTGCAGTCTGCCCCGTCCCTACGAGAGTATTGTTTAAGGAGGGAGGAGGTCCAGGGCTCTAGTTCCTGGCTGAGGTATCAGACGGCCACTGGGGGATTCTATTTCAAAGGGAGACATGAGCTCCCTGGCTCCTGCCAAGTGCTTGTTC
The DNA here is from genome assembly GCF_016432865.1 of Antechinus flavipes. Taxonomy (NCBI): domain Eukaryota; kingdom Metazoa; phylum Chordata; class Mammalia; order Dasyuromorphia; family Dasyuridae; genus Antechinus; species Antechinus flavipes. The sequence continues at coordinate 473,517,933 of NC_067401.1, read as the reverse complement.
TACAGTCCACATCCTTCCTGCTATCTCTCTGGCTCGGGAACTGTGGGCCCATCCAAACAGATGGAGAGGGAAGCTCAGACGAGGAGGGCCCCCCGAACTGGGCCTGGAACACACAGTTTGTTCCTTAGCAGCCAATACATGTCTAGTCCTGTGTTAATTAATGGGGAGAGGGCCTTGAGCGGGGGCTGGAAGGGACCTCAGAAACCACAAAGCCCATTCTCTATAGGAAGCAACTGCTGCTTCTACGAGGGAAGTGACTTGCTCTAAGCTCCAAAGTTAATGAAGACCTCAGCCAGTAGCTAGGTGGTGCAGTGAATAGGGTGCTAGACTTGGAATCGGCAAAAATCTGAGTTCAAATCCAGCCTCAGATACTTACTAGCTGGGAGACACTGGGCTAGTCACTTAATCCTTGATTTTCCTCAGTTTGCTCATCTGTAAAATGAGCTGGGAAAGGAAATGGCCAGCCACTCCGGCATCTTTGCCAACAAACTCCAGATGGGGTCACAGAGAGCTGGACGTGACTGAAACGACTGAACAGCAACCTCTGGGAGACGGCAGTGCAGGCCATGTGAGGACAGATGGAAGGAACTGAGAATATTTAAGGTGGAGAAGAGAAGGGCTCAGGGCCCTTATGGGACCATCTTCCAGAATGGGAAGGACTGGTCTCTAGCAAATTAGCCTTGTTCTGCTTGGCCCCAGAGGGAGACTGGGGGAACGGCTGAAGAGACAAAATTATGCTCGAGATCAGGACGGACTTCCTTATGGTTCAAGCTGTGTCCAGAGGGACGCTGGTGTTGGGGAAGAAATGCAGCTTTTTGCAAGCAGAGTTCATTCTCTGTATTTGTGTCTATGGTGCCTGGCACATAGTCAGTGCTTAATAAATGCTTCTTAATTGATTGGTTTGTATCACTTTTTGCAGGAGGTTTTCCTGTGAAAGAAAAGGGGGGGGTCTTGCAGCCCCACCCCCAAGATCACCTTCAATATGCTTTGTATATTTCTCTCTATGTTCACACATCTCCCTCATTAAGTTGTCTTTATATTTGTTCCCTCAGAATCTAGCATACTGCCCGGCACATAGTAGGCGCTTAATACCTCCAGCCTGATTGACTGGACGGCCTCAAAAAGTCAAGATGTGCCTTCCCAGGTCTGATGTTCTCATTTCTGTCAGCTCCGAGCCCTGATCCTCAGAGCTCAGAGCCCCTTCCCAGCTCACCCACTTTCTTAAACTATGATGCCCAGAACTGGGCACAGTAATGCCGAGGAGGTCTGCCCATCTCCCGTTCCGGGACACCAGACTTCGCTTAATGCCCTCCAGGTTGAAGGAATGGGTGTCTAACAGTAGAGACTATTTTTGCCTCAGTGAGTTGGGGGAAAAGGTATATGGAGAGACAGAGGCTCCCTGAACCACCCCTGCCCCGGGTTGCTATTGTTGCATGGGCAGGCTCTCCCAGCCCCCTAAGGACTGGCCTTTTGTGCTGAACAGGAAGGTCCAGGATATGGCAAAGTTTTCTGTGACCCGAGTTGGCATCTAGCCTTTGATGCTCCTTAGATTTACCCTGGGAAAGTCAGTTAGTTTCTCTGAACCTCAGTTTTTTTCCTCTGCAAAATGGGCATTATAATCTTTGGATAGAGCTTTGAACCAAAGAGAAAGGAGTAATTATAATTGGAAAAGGAAGTGGAAGAGAGAGAAACAGAAACAGAGACAGAGTGAGAGAAAGAGAGACAAAGACAGACATAGAGAGAGAGAGAAAGAGAGACAGAGACAGAGTGAGAGAAAGAGAGACAAAGACAGAGAGAGAGAGAGAGAGAGAGAGAGAGAGAGAGAGAGAGAGAGAGAGAGAGAGACAAAAAGAGACAGAGGGACAGAGAGAGAGAGACAGAGAGAGAAAGAAATAGGGGTGCCACAGACTGGTATCTACCAGATATCCAAGGATTCTTAGGGAGGCCTTTTAGGCCTCAGGTTTATGGGAACAATGGAACCAAACAACCCAGAATGGGAAGACCTGGATGGGTTAAGATCTGTACCTGTGGAAGGAATGACTACATCCATATATCACCCTGACCTTAGAGTCAGGAGAGAGCTGAGTTCTGATCCCATCTCTCATGGGGATGAACAATGTGACATTTCCTCAGTTTCTTCATCTGCCAAATGGGGATATCAATACTGATTCTAATGTCCGCACCAGGTTATCACTCAGATTCAATGGAAAAAATGGGTATTATTATGGAAGTATTATTATTATTATTACTTTCATTATTCAATTAGCTTCAATTCAGTAAGTATCTTTGAGCACCTACTGTGTGCCAGGCCCTGTGCCGAGATTTCGGGGGACGGGGAAGGAGGGTCACAAGAAGCATCCCGGGGTGAACATAGACGATGATCTGAGGATGTGGAGACTGTGGCCACACACAGAGAGTGAGGGGAAGAAAGGTCTTGAGTTCAAGGTGGCCCGTGAGCCGTGTCTGGAAGAAAGCTGGGGATTCTAGGAGGGGAGGCAGGGGAACACGTGGGCTCCGGGGCCGGGGTCTGGGAGGTTCAGCCTGTGCATAGAGTGGAGGGACTGACCTGGGGCGAGAGGTGCCGGGTCCTCAGGAAGAAGCCCAGGAGGCAGCCTATGATGACAGACAGAACGGACAGGATAAGCAAGCCATTCCTCCGGCACACGTCCTTCACCCGAGCCAGCAGAGCATCCCAAGCCAGGGCCATGGTGCCCTCTGCCCCGGAGGCAGGGTCCTGGCGTGGGCTCAGCCTCCCATGGAGCCGTCCTCCCGCTCCGGACTTCCCGGGCCGACCGGGGTCTGGGAGGAACAGCTCCAAGCTCCCGGGCTGCTTAGCCTGTGAGGTCACCCATCCCCCCCAGCCCGGCCCCACAAGGGCTCCCTCCAGCTTTATTACTGCTCCAAATGAATGCCCACAATCCTATTATCAAGTACATCATTAAGAGCCTGGGAGCAGCTTAGGGAGCCCTGGGAAATTAGAGTAAAGCCCAGAAGGGTGCCAGAGGCATTGGCTGGGAGAGATGCAACCGATGACCCGCAGTTTCCTTTCTGGGCTCTCGGTTCTAGGAATCCCGGATGCAAAAGCAGAGAGTCCCCTCTCTAAAAGAGGGCAAAGGGGCTTGGAGGGTGGGACCGACTTCGAAAGGCCCGGGGATTCCCAGAGGCAACCGACCGGGTTCCGTTCCATTTTGGGTCAAATCGCTCCCTTTCAGGGGGCCTCAGTTCTCAGCTTTGCCAAAGAGGGAGGGAAGCCGAATGGTTAGCTACTAAGCATCCTTCCCATTGAATCTACGGTCATTAGTTGTGATCACAGAGTGATAGAATTAATAAGTAGGGTAATAGTAATAACAGTCAATGTGGCCCCCCTCCAATGCCTGATTCGGGGACGGAGGAGATCCTGCTTTGAAGGCAGGGCCAGCAGGGTCTGAGCCTTGGGGGATCCTACCGAGGTGGCCCCCCGGGGAAGGTTCCCAATTTGGGATGCTCTAAGCTCCCGCTGAAGTCAGGAGTCGGGCTGCCAGCCATGGCCACGGACAACAGGCCGCTAATGAATGACTTCGCTCTCTTTGCTCTAACTCCATCTCAGAGATAATTGTTTGTTTGTTGAACCAAAGCCTTCTGGTTGGAACAGAGGGGAACTGTTATGTAAGTCTGACTTCCTGATGGGAAGTTCAAGATTTCAGAAAATCAGACATTCTTGGGAAGTGAGAACAACCTTCGTTGACGAAGGGCCTATAATCAAGGAAGATTTTTGAAACCAGTGGGCGAGCCCTCTTTGATGGTTCATGTAAAAAGAAATTTGCCGTTCAGTCGCGCTCAATCCTTCGTGACCCCATTTGAGGTTTTCTTGGAAAAGAAATGGAGGAGCTTGCCATTTCCTCCTCGATCTCGTTTTACAGATGGAGAGACTGAGGCAAGCGGGATCCAGTGACTCGCTCAGAGTCGGAGTGTCTCGCTGAGTGTCTGAGGGCAGATTGAACCCAGGTGTTCCTGACTCTAGGTTGTGCTCTGTGTTAGTTGGCGCCACCTAGTGTCCATAAAAAGAAATACACTTTTTTTTTTTTTTTTAAGTTTAATAGCTTTTTATTTACAAGTTTATGCATGGGTAATTTTACAGCATTGACAATTACCAAACCTTTTGTTCCATTTTTTCCCTTCCTTCCCCCACCCCCTCCCCTAGACGGCAGGATGACCAGTAGATATTAAATATATTAAAGGAAATACACTTTCTTAAATAAGTTTGGTGAAGTGGAAGGAGAGTTAGATTGTGATCAGAATGGCCCTGCCTTCTACCCCATGTGTGACTCTGGGGACACTGACTCATTTCTCCCAGGTTCCCGCTCGATCACATAAGGATGGAAAAATTGGACTCAATGATCTCTGGGTTCCCTTTCTAACTCTGTGATCCCCAAGATGTTATAGCTTCTAGCAGCTGCTGGAATATTCTTGCTCGAATCTCCTTCCTTCCCACCTCTAGGCCTGAAATACAACACCTCATTCTTTCAATGAACCCCAACACATTTCTTGTGTAACATCCATGCGATGGTTTGGGGTCATTCCACTCCTCCCAAATGGCCAAAGACTCACTTACACCTCGCTTTTGATCGGCTGATTCAAAGAAGCAACCGCCTCACTCCCCTAAGGTATCAGGGCTGGAGCAACTCAACAAACATTGGCTAAGTACTATAGAATATATTACATGACACATATTATTATATTATTATTATATATTACATACATGCGTGTATTATATAATATATATTATTATATAACAATATAATTTATTATCTGTATCTCTAGCTAGCTAGCCACAGAATAGTATGTGCCAGGCACTGGAGACACACGGTTTTAAAAGAAAGACAGTATCTGCCCTCAAGGAAGTTACAGTCTAATAGAGGGACAGCAAAAAGAACTAATACAAAGTAGCTATAACCACGTAAAGGAAAAGAATACGACAGAGCAGAAGCTGTAGCTCATCTCTGTCCCGCCGGACCACGATGGGAAGCTACTGAAACGAACGAGGTTTTTGCCTTCTCTGCTGCTTGAGGTCTTGGCATAGGGACTCACAGAAAGCTGTGGTTTGTGCTGCATGCAGTTCATTTTTTTTATTATTATAGCTTTTTATTTACAAAACAAGTGCCTGGGTAATTTTTTTAACATTGACTGTTACCAAAACCTTCTGTTCCAACTTTTCCCCTTCTTCCCCCCTCCCCCCTCCCTAGATGACAGGTAGCCTGATACATGTTAAATATGTTAAAGTATATGTTAAATCCAATATATGTATACATATTTATACAGTTATCTTGATGTAGTTTATTTTTTTAATTAACATGTATACGAGTCTTTGATTAGATGCTCTTCTAAAATAAAGATCTTAGCAAGAGGGATTCAATAAAGGCTCAGCTTAAATGAGAAAAATGAGAATGGCCAAAGAATCCCATGGATAAGACATATACACACCCAACATCTTGGCTACAGACCTAAGAAATGGGCACTATCCACCCAGAAGCAGAACTAAGGGGGAAATAGACAACTGTCTTTCTTTCTTTCTTTTTTTGCTGAGGCATTTGGGGTTAAGTGACTTGCCCAGGGTCACACAGCTAGGAAATGTTAAGTGTCTGGGGCCAGATTTGAATTCAGATCCTTCTGATTTCAGGGCTGGTACTCTAGCCATTACCACCTAGCTGCCCTGACAACTGTCTTTCTTGAGACACTGAGGGAAAAGAGGTAGCTTGGCTGGTCCTCCACAGGAGTTTGAGGTGCTAATATTTTTTATAATATTGCAACATCGCTGATTTCTGTTTCCAAGCAAAAGGTGGAACAGACTTTGAAATTCTGGCTTCAGATGTCTGGTTCCCAAATTCTAGGAAGTAATATATGACAATTATCATGGCAGGTGGCATCCGATTCAGGTAAATATGATCCCTATAATGGACAAATTTAACCTTAAAAAAGAAGTAGAAAAATTCACCTTGCTCCATCCTTTGCAGAGGTGGGGAACTATGGGTATGGAACATTGCATATACTCTCAGACTCGGGTGATATGTTAGCTTTACTGAATTGCCTCTCCATCCCATTTATTTATTTATTCATTCATTTGCTGAGGCAACTGGGGTTAAGTGACTTGCCCAGGGTCACACAGCTAGAAAGTGTTAAATGTCTGAGGTCACATTTGAACTCAGGTCCTTCTGACTTTAGGGCTGGTACTCTATCCATTGCGCCACCTAGCTGCCCTCCTTTATTTTTTATTCTTTGTTGCAAAGTATGACTCACTGAGTAAACCATAGTAAAGGAAGAGAGAAAAATATATGCAAAAATAAAGATGATGTAAAAAACATAATGTGGACTGCAATGGACCTTAGCAGGCAGAGAGAAGTCCAGTGGATTCCAAAAGACGCATTTTCTCTTTGTTAAGCCTGTTTCCTCAAAAAGGCTTGCTCTATAATTCTCCCCAAGTATTGATACTCCCCATCCCCAAATAACTTCATGTATGTCCTATTTATTTTGCGTTTACTCATCTGGGTCTACTTAGTTATCCCTCCTCTCCACTCCCACTCCAAGCAGAATGTGAGTTCCCTGAGGTTAAGAACTGTTTTACTTATGTCTCTGTGTCCTCCGTGCCTAGGATGGCCCCTGATGGTTTTTAAAATGCTTGTAGAATTAAATTTAAATTTCGCGAGGGGCAGCTAGATGGCGCTGTAGCGGATAGAGCACTGGCCCTGGAGTCAGGAAAATGTGAGTGTAAATCCAGCCTCAGACACTTATTTTCTGTGTGACTCTGGTTAAGTTCCTTGTTCCTTTTTGCCTTCTCCCAAATTAAATTAAGGAGTCTTAGCTAGTAGAAATATTCAAAGGGATATGAATCTGAGGGAAAGAGTCTGGATGCCCTGTTGTATGGTTTTTAAGTTGGATTTTATAAGGAAAATATTGTCTTTTATGAAAATGAGGATGGATTTTTCTGTTTTCTGGTGATGGGAAAACGTGAGGGTGTATGTACATTGTCATCTTTTTATTTCTCCCTCCACGCCCATTGTTGCCACTTTAGGTAGAGGGAAGGGCTGGGGAGCTAGAAAGTTTGGAGATTCCCCGGGAATGGAGACAGAGAGTTCGGAATCATAGAGCAGGAGGTGAATTCAAGTGAGATTTTCCAAGTGGGTGAATCCCAGGTCATTGTGAAAGTGTTCTGCCAAGCTCAGTCTAAACCTGACAGTCTAAATGTGACATGTACTCTCTGGAGAAAATAAGGAGGGGCTTTAGTTTTAGAAACAAAAGGGATTGCTCCTCTCATCTCCAATCTCTCACTGATCTTCCATCTCTCCTGTCCACACCCTGCTTCTCTACTGCCCACATGACCCTCTTCCTCACAACCCCTTCATTTGAGGTCTCCCTCTCCTCTTCCCTTTTATGACTAAACTCCTGGAGAAGAATGGCAGTAATATGCACCCCCACTTTCTTTCCTCCAACTCTTTTCATGCTGGCTTCTTGGGGCAGCTCGTTGTTGCAATAGATAGAGCACGAGCCCTGCAGTTAGGAGGACTTGAGTTCAAATCTGGCTTCAGACACTTAACACTTGCTGGCTGTTTGACCCTGAGCAAGTCACTTAACCCCAATTGCCTTGGCAATAATAACAAATAAATAAAAATTATCATTCTGGCTTCTCTTATTATTTCACTAAAACTGCTCTTTTCAAACTTACCAAAGATCTCTTAATCACTGCATTCCTTTCTTCGAGTTCTCTTCATCCTTTTGTCCATCGCCCTCTCGAAGGGGAGAAATCTATCCCAAGATGGCAGAGACGTCCCTGATCCAGTGGGTAGATGAGAACAATTTGCTCAAACGGTCATGAAAGCGGAAAGCTGTGGAGCACTTAAAGCTTGGTCAGACATTGAAGACACTGGGTCATCTGCTGTATCCTGGGTCATTTGCCACACATCTTGACTATTGTCTTGCCATGGGCCTTCAGTGACACTGGAAGAAAGATTTTGTGCAACTCTGCCTCACTTAAACGTCATGGGTGATGTCATTGGTCTTCCTTGAAAACAAAGGACAATTGTCTTCCCACATGACTGGACTCTAGCGCGGTTCTTTACCTCCCTATCTGACCTTTCCTTCTACGTTTTCAAAAAAGACTCTGCTGCACTACATCCAGATCACACCCACTAGTCCTAGGTGTGACTTTCTTCTGGGACCTCTTCTCTTTCACTATGATTTTTACTTAGTGATCTAACACATTGCTACAGATTCCCTCTTCATCTCTTTGCTGATGATTCTTTTTTAAATTTAAATTTTTATTATTGTTTTATTTTCTCCTGTTTATAAATATGTAATTCATTTTTTATACTCATTTCTTTTTGAATCATGTTAAAAGAAAAAACCAGAAAACAAGGAAAAAAACTACAAAAGAAAAAAAAGAAGAAAAAGAAAAAAGTGAACATATGATGTGTTGATTTACATTCAGTCTCCATAGTTCTTTTTCTGGATGTGGATGGCATTTTCCATCCAAAGTTTATTGGGATTGCCTTGGATCACTGAACTGCTGAGATGGACCAAGTCTATCATGGTTGATATGGTACAATCTTGCCGTTACATTCCCAACTGCCCAACTGTATACCGTGTAGACATCTTAAATTAAACATGTCCCAAATGGAACATTATCTCTCTCCCCCACCCCAAACCCTTCCCTTTTCTTAGTTAAGGAAGGGATATCATCATCAAGAGCAACAACATCCTCCTAAATTCCCAAGTTCACAACATGGTATCATCACCCTTTCTCTCCCCCCCCTCATCCAATGTGCCCCCCCCATCCAATAAGTTACCATCAGTCAACAAACATTTGTTAATCACCTACTATGAGCTAGTATGAGGGACGAAGAAGACCCTTATCCAAAATGACTACTCAGAGGTCACTCAGTAGAAAGCAGAAAAGTTGTTTATTAAAAACCTCTGGAGGATGAGCTATCACGAGATAAGAAAGAGAAAGCTCGTGGTAGGAGGGCTAAAGAAGTAGTAAAGATACACAGCTATTATACAAGAGATTACATCACAAGTAAGAGAGCATTGAGAAGGGGAGGAAGAGGCATCTAATTGGTCGTTGCTATCCAGAGAGATTGGAATGGAAGGTTTCTATTTCCCCAAAATCTCCTGATTCTAGGAAACAGAAAGTCAGGCCTTCAGGCTTAATCAAGCAGACAGTGGTCCCGCTAATAGACTAAATATCGATAAATGTCAAATACTGATATATGGCCTCAGCTCAGGTTAAGTAAATATGTTTCTAGCTGGCCAAGGCTCAAGCAAATATGGGCCTGCACATATTATACAGGTCATAGAGGAAGCACAGAAATAATGAAAATAAAATACAGAAAAAGGATCCATACATTCCTGTAAGTTCTTCATCTTATTTCTACATTACACACACTCGATACTGTGCTAAAATCCAGAAAAGTGGGAAAATAGTGTTTGCTGTAAAGACACGCACAGACTAACGCGAGAGACACTTTGCAAACACTTATTTTTGGTTTGTTATTTTTATTAAACATGTTTTCAAGTTAGTGCAAAGAGCTGAAAACTGTGTTCTTTCCTACCTATGAAATAACTAGAGCAATTATTTCCCCAGGTACTACAGAAAAGGGGGAACTGGCCTCTCCCCTCTCTCCCCTCTCTCTCCTCTCTCCCCTTTCTCCCAATCAGGCTGCTTAAAGAGTCTCAAACAAAGCACCAATCTTGACGTGCTCTTAGCAAGTCTCCTCTGAGGACTGTTTGTACAAGATTTCACAGAATTCTCCAGTGTCCTAAACACAGGCCGGTACACTTTTATTTCTCTGTGACCTCCTCCTGTCCCACAGGTCTCTTTTCACTCCAGCTAAAGAACAGGCTGAGCTAAAGCGCAGCCACCCACTGGAGCAGACCTGGCTAGCTCTGGAGGCCGGAGACGGAGAAAAGGTCTAGGGAAAATATGATATGGATGGGGTAAATGGGAGAGGATCGATAGAGGGCAGACACTGGGATTAAGGGGAAGCAGAAAGGGCGTTCTGGAGGAGATAGGACTAGAACTTGAAGAAAGCCAGAAAAACAAAGAGACCTCCAGTTGTGGAGGACAGACAGAGTAACTACCTCAGATCAAGAAGTTGTGCCATATGTGAGCAATGGCGAGAAGGTCAGTGTCGTTGGATCGGTCAGTCAATCAGGAAACTTATTTATTAATTATTTATTTAAGTGACCGTTTAGTAAGTGGCCGTTGTATCCCAGGCACTGTCCTAGGCACCGAGGCTACACCGAGGAAAAAGACAATCCCTGTCCTCAAGGAGCTTACAATCTAACGGGGGAGACAAGCAAACACATATATATTCAAAGCAACTTACGTGCAGGGTAAATAACTTAAAGAGGAAAGGCACTAGAATGGAGGGGGTTGCAGAAGGCTTCCTGAAGAAGGCGGACTTCTAGGTGGGTCTTAAAGCAAGCAAGTCCTGGTTCACAGAGTACCTTGAGGGGAGAAAGACTGGAAAGGTAGGAAGGGGCCTGGTTAAGGGGCTTTAAGAGCCAAACATATGGATCTTGGAGGTCTTAGGGAACTAGTCAAGCTTATGGAATACAGAGCTGATGAAGACCAGGGCTTTAGAAAAATTAATTTGACAGGTAAAGGGCAGATAGACCCAAGTCTGGCAGGTTATTTCAAATAGACCAGGAGGAGAGACTGGTAATTGGGGTGGACGGGAGTGTCAGAGGAGAGAAGGAGCCATATTCAAGAGATGTTGGTTGGTTTATTTTTTTTTAATTAAAGCTTTTAAATTACAAAACATATGCATGAGTAATTTTTCAACATTGACCCTTGCAAAACCTTCTGTTTCAAATTTTCCTCTCCTTCCCCCACCCCCTCCCCTAGCTGGCAGGTAATCTAATACATGTTAAATATGTTAAAATATATGTTAAATCTAATGTATGTGTACACATTTATACAGTTATCTTACTGCACAAGAAAAATCGGACCAAGAAGGAAAAACACCTGAGAAATAAAACAAAATGCAAGCAGAGAGAGTGAGAATGCTAGGTTGTGATCCACATTCAGTTCCCACAGTCCTCTCCCTAGGCTCTCTTCATCACAAGATCATTGGAACTGATCTGAATCATCTCATTGTTGGAAAGAACCACATCATCAGATAGTCTTGTTGTTGCTGTGCACAATGATCTACTCACTTTACTCAGCATCAGTTCCTATCGGTCTCTCCAGGCCTTTCTGAAATCATCCTGCTGGTCACTTCTTACAGAACAATAATATTGCATAACATTCATATACCACAATTTATTCAGCCATTCTCCAACTGATGGGCATCCATTCATTTTTCAGTTTCTTGACACTATAAAAAGGGCTGCCACAAACATTTTTGCACAAGTGGGTCCTTTCCCTCCTTTATGATCTCTTTGTGATCCAGGCCTGATAGAAACACTGCTGGATCAAAGGGTATGCACAGTTTAAGAGTCCTTTGGGCATAGTTCCAAATTGTTTCCCAGAATGGTTGATCTATTGACAATTCCACCAACAATGTATCAGTGTCCCAGGTTTCCCACACCCCCCCCCAACATTCCTCATTGTCTTTTCCTGTCATCTTAGCCAATCTGAGACTTGTGTAGTGGTATATCAGAGTTGTCTTCATTTGCATTTCTCTGATCAACACTGAGTTAGAGCATCTTTTCATATGCATAGAAATGGTTTTAATTTCTTCATCTGAAAATTGTCTGTTCATATCTTTTGACCATTTATCCATTGGAGAATGGCTTGAATTCTTATAAATTTGAGTCAATTCTCTATCTATTTTAGAAATGAGGCCTTTAGCAGAACCTTTAAATGTAAAAGAAATGTTTTCCCAATTTATTGCTTCTCTTCTAATCTTGTCTGCATGAGTTTTGTTGGTACAAAAACTTTTCAATTTAATATAATCAAAGTTATCTATTTGGTGTTCAATAATCAGTTCCTCTGGTCACAAATTCCTCAAGAGAAGTTGGGAAGGTAGAAATGTCAGCACCTGCTGTAGAACTTGTGACTTAAGAAGCCAGTGCTCGGGAAAGCTCCCATAGGCAAACACAGGAAATACTCATCTGTGCTCCCTTCTCTGCTCTGTCCCTGTCCCACCCCAGTGCAGGCCTTCATCACCTCATGTCTGGACCTTGCAGTAGTGGCTAGGGGCAGGGGGGAGCTCCTTGCCTCAAACCTCTCCCCAATTCAGTCCATCTTCCATCCAACCACTAAAGCGATTTCCCTAAATTGCAGATCTCCGTTATCCTTCTCATCCCTCAATAATCTCTAGTGACTCCCGTGGCCCCCAGGATCAAATATAAAACCCTTTGGGGAATTTAAAGCCCTTCATAACCAAGTCCCCATCTATCTGTCCAATCGCCTTATACTTTACTCCCCTCCCCCAGGTATTTTGTAATCCAGTGCTCTTTTGTTGTTCATCACACACATCTCCAGTCCCCCTTGCTCTGGCTGTCCTCCATGTTTGGAACCCTCTCCCTCCTTTCTCTGCTCTAATTGACCTCCCTGGCTTCCTTCAGAATAAAATCCCTCCTTCTACAGGAAGCATCTCCCAATCCTCCTTAATGCTTGTGCCTTTCCTCTCTTGATTTTTTCGAATTTATCATTTTATAGCTTGTTTGCACACAGTTGTTTGCATGAGGACCTGAGCTCCCCGAGGGCTGGGATTGTGTTGATCTTTCTTTGCAAACACTTAAGATAGTACCTGGCACATAAAAGCAAACTTCAAATCCACAGAGAATTTAGGTAATTACTCAAGATTTACATAAGTAGTATATGATAGTGCTGGGATTTGAAGCAAGTCAACAAGCGTTTATTAAGCTTGGATGATTTCCAAATTCGTGTGGGCTACAGACTAGCCCACGTTTCTCCATCTTGTTCACAAGAATAATTTTAAAATTAAATTAATAATAATAATAAATTAATTAAACAAATCTTTAAAATTATTTAAAGACTTTGGTAAATGCTTTGCTTAAATCTAAGTATACACTAGATGTAGGAATTCTCTGACACAAATCTGACAATGAGATTTAAAAAATTCTATTATTCAGGTATAAGGAATCTATGTCTGTGTTTGAAAGATGGAAGAAAAGGAAGGCTGAGCTATGGCAGAGATGGGAAACAACGAGCAGAGTTTTTGGCTCCACAGACTGCTCAGAGAAGACTGAGGGAAGTCCCCAGTGTTAGAAATGGGCTGCAAAGATAAAAAGGACTCGGGAGTATATGAAGTAAGTTTATTTACAGTTCTTACAAGAAATGGAAGATCCACCCAGGGGCAGTGATTGCACAGATCCAGGCTTATACATTCAGGAATAAGCCTTTTATTTCATGTCCTGAAGATCAAGGTCCCTCCCTAGTCATCCCAATTGGCTGGGGATGGTGAAATTAACAGACTTCTTGGCCCTCTCATTGCATGTTCCCCCTTGACATGTTCCCCCATTCCTCATTATACAATCTGTGTTAAAAAAAAAATTTGGTGTAAAACTCTTCCTTTGGGGAGAAGTTACTATTAACTAACTCATTAAACTTGCATACTCAGTGCTTGTAGTTATCTTTTATCCACTCCTTACTTGGGGGTGATTTTAAATTTTTTTAATTTATTTTTTATTTTATTTTATTTTTTCTTTTTACTGAGGCAATTGGGGTTAAGTGACTTGCCCAGGGTCACACAGCCAGGAAGTGTTAAGTGTCTGAGATTAGATTTGAACTCAAATCCTCCTGACTTCAGGGCTAGTGCTCTATCCACTGCGCCACCTAGCGGTTCCTTGGGGGAGATTTTTTTTTTTATCAGTTTATCAGTTCGGTGGTTCAATTTCTTGTTCTGTACAACTAACTGGCTCAGCTAACGTGATCTTTCTCTAAGTCTTTGTCCCTATATGGAAATATAGGTTGTTCACACCCCAAAAGATCAACTCTTCCTCCAATTTCCCCCATTTCCATGCTTGTCAACAAGCACAGAGACTCAAATATTTCCGGTTACCAGAATTTCCCCCGACCAACATCTAAATAGATGTAAAAGTAGAGAGTCCTCCTCTTGCTTGGGTGTTAAAAAGCTTTCCTGGCTTGGGATCTGGAGCAGTTGTGAATGAATTCATAACTTTTTGTCTAAAATAAATTTCCTAAAGCCAGAGACGGAAATGATGTGGACCTCAGTGACTATTAGATTACGCCTCACTTAAATTAGCTAATTATTATAACCGGCCGTTAGTCTCTTATTGATCGGTTCCTTTCCGGGTGCTTATGATAAAGCCAATTGATTACGACTCGAGAATTTTGCCAGGAATTCAAGGCAAATTATCGTTCCTATAGCATCAAGTGCACGGGTTTTTATTCTACGGCCTTTGAACTTAAAAAAAATTACAGTTGTATTTCACCTTTGTTGGTTTCCTTTTCCATGTTATGTATTTTATTTTAAGCTTTTAAAAATATTATTCCAAGAAGGACAACCACAGCAGGCTCAAGGCACACAAAAGTTAAGCTGGTTTGGAAGGAGAAGACCCTCCCTTCTCCTACTGGCTAAAAACCGATGGAACATTTGCCGGCCTCCTGCCCCGGGAGCCCTCTTCTGCCCTCTGAGATTCTCCAAAGAGCATTGACAGCTGCGTTATATTGGGGAAGCACCCTGGTCCTGGATTCAGGCACTTGGGTCCCAAACGCTACATTCTGCCATTTCGAAGCTGGGATTCTTTGACTCCCAATTTTCTCAATTTGACATAAGGAACCCGGTGAAAGGATAGGGATTCGGGTTATTTATACCTTCTGAATCCAATTCTCCCTGTGCAACAAGAGAACTGTTCGGTTCTGCAAACATATATTGTATCTAGGATATACTGCAACATATCCAACATATAAAGGACTGCTTGCCATCTAGGGAGGGGGTGGAGGGAGGGAGGGGAAAAAAATTGGAACAGAAATGAGTGCAAGGGATAATGTTGTAAAAAAAAAATTACCCTGGCATGGATTCTGTCAATATAAAGTAATTATTAAATAAAAATAAAAAAAAATAAAAACATCTGAAGTCAAAAAAAAAAAAAAGAAAGGATAGGGATTATAGAAAGGCAGATTTCAGCTCAATAAGATGAAACCTTGATTAACGAGCAGAGGGGTCTCAAAGAGGGATGGACAGCTTTGGGAGGGGGTGACTTCCCCATGCCTGGAGACTTTCAGAGGCCAGACCTCTTGTTTTAGAGAATTCCTACTTGTTTATGAATGGGACTAGACACTCTGAGTTCTCCTCCCACTCGGAGAGTCTGCGCTCCTCTCCAGAGCCACCTCCCAGGCCCACTCCCATTTCCCTCTGTTTCTTGGACAACTTTGGGATCTGGGCCATCACCACCTGCCGTTTCTGGATCCCCAGGACTCCACTCCTGTGGACGGAAGCTGGGATTAACAAGCAGCTGGCCTCCCAGGCCAGGAAGCTTTCCGGATACAACTCTGAGGCTGTTCTTTCTCTCTGGGGCCTCTGAAGTGATGCATTCTGGGGGAATCCAAGTTCTCATTGACCTCAGATTTCAGGTGTTAGAATACCATGGGGAAAGCAAAACACAAGAAACAAAGACAGCTCTGGCTTCGAGCCTTACACTTCTGGGAAGGGGAATTGGAAAAGTCAGAAAACGATAAAAAATGGACTCATTCAGGGCCAGCCATGATCTGGAGCTTCGTGAGGAGAGATGAGAGAAAAAAGTCTGGGGAAAGAACCTAAGTAGAAGTGAGGAGAACTGGGTTCTGATTTTGGTTCTGCTGTGTGACCATGGGAAAATTACTCAAGCTCTCTTTCTCAGCCTCCACGCTGATGACTCCCAAATCTCGGTCTCCCTCCCCAACCAATTGGGGTGACAAGGGAGGGACGTTGCACTTCAGGATATGAAATAAAAGGCTCATTCCTGCATCTGTAAGCCTGGGTCCACACAGGCACTGGCCCTATGTGGATCTTCCATTTCTTGCAAGAATTGTAAATAAATCACCTCCAGGTACCTCCAGGGCACATCCATTTTGATGTCTCACTACATCCTCAAAATGCCATTTTCCCCCTAAACCTTCTCCTCTTTCTGTTTTTCATTTTTTGTTCCCATAATGCCACTTGGCTCTGGCATCCTGGGATTACCAAGCAAGCTTCCTTAGCCCTTGCCTCGTGAATCCAATCAGTTGTGAGTTCTTGGGGACTCTAGTCAGTCAACAGGTATTTATTAAAAGCCTGTTAAGGGCCTGGAATACTGGAGAGACCAAGAAAGGTTTTTTTTTTTTTTTAAATATGATTCTTACTCTCTAGGAGGTACAGTGAAAATAACTAGCTAGATACAGGGCTTTCTGGAAGGGAAGGGACTAGCAGGTAGTGCTGGGGAGACCAGGAAAAACTTCCTACAAAAAGTGAGATTTATGGGGAGATTCAGAGGTAGTCAGGAGCCAGAGAGGAGGAAAGAGGGCATCCTAGACCTGGGGGATAGCTTTTGCAAAGGCATGGAGTCTGGAGATGACTGTCTTGTGTGAGGAAGAGCAGAAAGGCCAGCACCTCTGGATCATACAGCACATGGAAGGGAGGAAGTACCGGAACTGAGTAGGGTCAGACATGAGCTGTAGGGACTTCTCTTTGATACTCAAGGGGAAGAGGGATACAAGTGCAGAGAGACTTGACAGCAGGGGACTGCAATAGTCTATATGTAAGGTGGTGAGGTCTATGACAAGGACAGGCACTGTGTGAATAGAGAGAAGGGAGCATATGGAGGCAACATCGGGAAGATAGAAACAACTCCTGATGCACAAAGACCCTTTGCTCCTATCTTTAGAATGCTCTTTTCCTCAGTGTCACTCAAGCAACAACCCAGGAAGATCCTTTTCTGCTATGTCCTACTCTTATTATCATCTTTGGACAAGTTTAAGCCGAGCTCCAAGCTCCCCTGTCCTTCTGAGCCCCGGTTTACTAAGCTTGTGTAGCTCGTGCCTCGGTCGTGGTCCCCCTCCTCCTGCTGACGTCTCTCTAGAGATCCTGTTATCATTTCTTAAGATAAAATGCTGTCAGGGAAAAGGAAAGGAGTTTGAAAGCTGCTCCTCAATAAAATGATGGCTGTGATTAGGATGCCCTAGAGATGAGCTGGCGCTCCCATGGCTATTTTATAAACACCACAACCTACCCCTGTCTTGCTCCTGGCTTCTCCTGCAAACACAACACAGTACAAGGCAAGACTCATAGCCATAGCCCTCCACTTCTCTGCTGAGAGAGATGTCTTTCATCTCTCCTCAATTCTCCTCAACCCAGCAATCAATCCCCAGAAGCCTGCTTTTGGCTTACTTACTTATATTATTGTGCTGCCCACTCCAGGTCCCCAAAGGGTCAGTTCTAACTGTGTCTCTCGGGACAAGTGACTCTCGTAGTCACGGAGCCCGTAACCCCCGGGTCAGGTCCAGACCAGGGTTTGGGACTTTCAGCCCGGCGGGACACTGGGTCATGCTTGGGGGCAAAAAGATTTGGCATCAAATACGGCCTCAGATACTAGAGCCACAAGTCATTCAGCCTCTTTCCCCTCAGTTTCCTCATCTATAAATAGAGATTTTTTCTCTATTTTCTATCTCTATTTGTTCTCTCCTCCCTATGAGAGTTATCGTGAGGATCAGATGTGATGATCATTGTAAAAGGCTTAATCCAGTGCTTGGAACATGTTGTTGAATTGCGTCCTGACTCTCAGTGGACCAATCACAGCAAGACTGTATGTGGGGTTTTCTTGACAAAAATACTGTTTGCCACTTCTTTCTCCAGTTCATTTTACAGATGAGGAAACCAAGGCAAACGGGATGAAGGGAATTGCCCAGGTCTTTCTGACTCCAGGCCCAGTGCTCTATCTGCTGCCTTACCCAGCTGCCTTATGGTAGGGGCTATATGAATGTTGGGTATTACTATTATTATTATTATTTATGACTGTTAGGCTGTCAACCAGTCCTCCAGGTCCCACACCAACCTTCCGCGGCACAGATCACTCCCGCATTTATCATCTCACAAATAGTTCCTGCTGAGTGCCAAGCCCTGGGCTCCGGGAAAGGGGAGCTAGAAGATTTGGCGGAGACTCCTTCTGGCTCTCTCTGGTCCTCAGTTTCCCCTTCTGCTAAATGAGGACCCTGGAAGAGGATCTAGAAGCCATCCCCAGCTCCATGGCTTTGTGGGTCAGGAGGGAGGAGCCCACCATGTTTGTCCTCAGTCATGGAAACAGCTGGACCTGACCTTCAGCAAAGACGAAAACAAACAGAAAATCAGCCTCTGGGCCAAGCAAGACCGAGCCCGGAAAGAATGTGGAGAATGAGACTCGGCCCAGTTGTTTAGACTTTGGCACCCGGGAGGTCCCAGTCGGGGCTTCCTTTCCCCCATGGCCAGAGAGCTTGGCGGAGAGCCTCAGCTCCAACCGGGAGGTGCTGGAGCCGGGGGAACCATTTAAGAGCATGTTGGAGGGGTCCCGGAGAGACGTGTCCGTCAGCCGGGCGCTGGCATTGGGCCCAGAAGGCCGGACCCACAGCCGGGAGGACCAGACTGACCACCGGGAGGACTTTGTTCAAATCTGCATCATTATCTGTGTGAACATCACTAAGGCACTGAACTGACCTCAGTTTCCTTGTCTGGATGATGAGTTGGAGAAGGAAATGGTGAACCACTCCGGCACCTGCCAAGGAAACCCCAAATGGGGGCACCGAGAGGTGGGCACCACTGAGCTGGCCTAGCAACCAGAGTAATTTCTACATAAGGAGTCCTGGGGCATTGACTCGGCTTCAGGAGGCAGTGTCACAGCTGTTTTATTGTTAACTATAACCCATGTGTCTCCGGGGGGCCGGCGCTCCCGCTGGGCCACGTAGCCCCCAGGACTCGGGGGACACCTCAGCTGTGCCCGGCGGAGGAAGGTCAATGGACCTCTTCTTGCAGCTGCTGCCTGTGGGACCTCAGCCAAGTCACACACTCTCTGAGTCTCCCTCCTCTTCTCATCAGAAGAGAGGACCTCAGGGGCAGCTAGAGGGCGCAGTGGGCGGAACACCGGCCCTGAAGTCAGGAGGACCTGAGTTCAAATCTGCTCTCAGACATTTAACACTTCCTGGCTGTGTGACCCCGGACAAGTCACTTAACCCCAACTGCCTCAGGGAAAAAAAGAATTAAGTGCCTTTCCTGTGCCAGAGATTGAGCTAAATTAAGCATGAGGATGAAACTCACCTTTTTCACAGGAGTAGGTATAGGGAGAAAGGTGTCGGGTTCCATCTTGGACATGGCACTCTGGAGAGGTCAACGGGATATTGAGGTGGCCACAGCCATCACAGCGGGCCACACGGGGGCCTGGGACTTGGGCAAGAGACAGGAGCTGGATATACAGATGCGGAAAGCTCTTTGCAGAGTAGATAAATAAAGCAACGGGAGTTAATTAGACCATCCCTTGATGACCTTAAAAAAATCTATCTTGTTTGTAGGATCCGGCTACACATTCACTTTAGAAATCTTAAAGAACGAACAATCTTGTATTAAACTATGAGAGGCAACAAGGTGAGGTCGTAGATAGAGGGCTGAACTTGATCATCAAGATAGATGTGAGTTCAAATCCTGTCTCAGACATACTAGTTTTGTAACCCTGACAAGTCATTTAAACTCTGATTGCCTCAGTTTCCTCAACTGTAAAAAAAGAGATAATAATTATTTGTAAATATTTATAAATAATATTTGTAAAATTTGCAAGTCTTGAAGTACTGTCTGAAGCGCTCTCAGAGGGCCACACCTTGTGTTCCTCCTTCTTCGGCTCTCCCACTCTCTCGGCAAACAGTTACAAATTCTGACCATTGTGCTCGTCCTGCATCGACTTTGCGCGTCCTGGACAGCTCTTCCCCGTTCTGTTCATGCCAATGGATCTTTTTTGGTTTTCCAGATCTCACTCTTCAGAACTCCCATCCTTCCTCCCTTCCCA
The DNA here is from genome assembly GCF_016432865.1 of Antechinus flavipes. Classification (NCBI taxonomy): domain Eukaryota; kingdom Metazoa; phylum Chordata; class Mammalia; order Dasyuromorphia; family Dasyuridae; genus Antechinus; species Antechinus flavipes. Next base: position 473,497,986 of record NC_067401.1, on the reverse strand, counting down.
AGGAATTTCCATCCTTGAGTCCCTGCTCCGGCTCCTCCCCAAGCCCGAGAGTCCAGCACCCAGGACGGTCCCTGTGCGGTTTCCTTCCGTCACCGTCCCGAAGGCCGAGGGGCTGCTCATTTATCCCTCAGCTTCCCCTCATGCCGCCGTCAGGTTCTCTGTGGCGAAAATCGGGCCCAGAAGAGGAAAGCCTCCTCCTCCGAAAGGGTGAAATCATTACTAATCAAGCCATGAAGGGATCAGCGGCTCCGTTTTTGAGACTGGGTAAGTGATCCCCAAACTCTCCATGACTTCTGCCTTCTGGGAAGGCGGTAGGACGCCCACAGCCTGCCTCCTGTTTTCCCTTTGTTGAGCTGCCCCCTGCCCCCCATGTGCTTCTTTCTCCGGTTCTTCCATTTTCTCCCACATATATGCTTGCTAACTTGCAATGCTTGCCCCGCCCGCAATGCCTCCTTTCTCCTTTCCACGTGCCCTTCCAGAGCCTTCCATTCCTCAAGGTCTCCATGATGCCTTCTTTTTAAAGTCTTATTATAGCTTTTTATTGCCAAAACATGCATGGGGAAGTTTTCAGCGTTGACCCTTGCAAAGCCTTCTGTTCCAACTTTTCCCCTCCTCTTCCCTCCCCCTCCCCTAGGTGGCAGGTAGTCCCATACATGTTAAATATGTTAAAGTATATGTTAAATACAATATATGTATACATATCCATACAGTTGTCTTGCTGCACAAGAAAAATCGGGTCAAGAAGGAAAAAAAAAACCTGAGAAAGAAAACAAATTGCAAGAAGACAACAACAAAAAGGTGAGAGTGCTATGTTGGGCTCCACACTCAGTCCCCACGGTTCTCTCCATCACTGGACCATCGGAACTAGTCTGAATCCCTGCCACCTTCTTGCCCTGGGATGCGCCTTGTGCAGAAGGTGGCAGAGGACAGGGCATTAATTACAGGCTCCTTGATCAGGCTTTATCTCTTGCTTATTCCTGGACATTCCAAGCACTGCTCTACGTTAGAACTGTTCTCTGAGGTGGCCAATGTGGCGGGGACACAGGCACTTTGCCCCTTCCTCTGCCTTTGTCAGTCCTTTGTCCAGTTGTCAATTTAGATTAGATGAGCAGGACTCCAGGCAAACACACAGATACAGGTACAAACAGACATGCGTGAAGGCACGTACACATATCTGCATGGACATGTATGTATGTTTCTACACACATGAATGTGTGTGTGCATATATGTGCTACACACACACACACACGTAAAGGGGGAGCAGCTACAGGCACCACAGTGCACAGGACCTGGAGTCAGGAAAGCTCCTCTTCCTCAGTTCAAATCTGGCCTCAGACACTCACTAGCTGTGTGACTCTGGGCAGATCACTTAATCCTGTTTACCTCAGTTTCCTCATTTGTAAAATGATCTGGAGAAGGAAATGGCCAACCACTCCAAAATCTTTGCTAAGAAAACCCTCGGGGGCTCACAAAGAGTTGGATCCAAATGAAATGAATGAATACTAAAAGGTAGATGTGTGTTTTATTGTTGCTGTTTA